>NW_018406484.1:219178-373949 GCF_002113885.1 Mizuhopecten yessoensis
AGGATCGTTTACAATATATCCGTAAGGATCGTTTACAATATATCCGTGAGGATCGTTTACAATATATCCGTGAGGATCGTTTACAATATATCCGTTAGGATCGTTTACAATATATACGTGAGGATCGTTTACAATATATCCTTAAGGATCGTTTACAATATACCAATGAGGATCGTTTACAATATTTCCGTGAGGATCGTTTACAATATATCCGAGGATCGTTTACAATATATCCGTGAGGATCGTTTACAATATATCCGTGAGGATCGTTTACAATTTATCCGTTAGGATCGTTTACAATATATCCGAGGATCGTTTACAATATATCCTTAAGGATCGTTTACAATATACCAATGAGGATCGTTTACAATATATTCGTGAGGATCGTTTACAATATATCGTAAGGATCGTTTACAATATATCCGTAAGGATCGTTTACAATATATCCGTAAGGATCGTTTACAATATATAGGTCAAGATCGTTTACAACATATCCGTGAAGATTGTTTACAATATATACGTAAGGATCGTTTACAATATATCCGTGAAGATTGTTTACAATATATACGTAAGGATCGTTTACAATATATCCGTAAGGATCGTTTACAATATATCCGTAAGGATCGTCTTACAACATTTCACATAGTTATTTGCTTCATCATGCTTTGCAGAACCGAAATATCACATACTTTCTCACTAAAACGCCCTATTAAAGAACGGAAAACAAATAGTGAAAACCCCAGATAGAATGGACCAAAGTTTTCCTAAAACCATCCTAGGGAGAGCCGTAATACGCTTAACCCATATGAAGAACTGCAAAACGCTAAATCCGTTCCATACATGTACAAGTTGGAATCACAGTGCGCCAATCAATATGAGGGAGAACCTCAATACGCTCAATCACATAAGCGAGAACCTCAATACGCGGGCCATCCTCCTGAGGGTTAACCGTAATAAGCTTATCCATACAAAGGTGATTCGGCTGAACCACATTACTCTTATCCCTAGAATAGAGAACTGTAACAGCTAATCCACACAAGGGAGAACTATGGCTGAATCACAGACATCACAGACATGCTCTAGCAGTTCTATAATCTAACATAATTATGCTGTGTCATATAATCGGTCTTTTTGTAACTTACAGCATTTCGATATCTATTTCCAAGTAGACAAATATCAGTTATAATATCGACACAGACTACACAGAGGATGTGTTAGTATTTCCCCGAACATAAAAAGTCAGTATGGCTATTTGATTGTGCGCGCCAATGAATGGGAATGTGGTTTTCATGTCATAAGTAATATTACTGTAAGCAATGTCGGATTATTAACACTCAGTGTTCATTAAGCTTTAACTTAAGCATGTATTTGTAATAAGTCGCATGCGACTAATAAAAAAATGAAAAAAAAAACAACAAACAAAAGTGCATCCATACCCAACCTAAGCTTATAGAAAGGCTGCTGATATTGGAAATAGAATGTTAAGCGGATAGTGTCATACAAATGTATTACAGGAATATGTAGTGATTTTGTTTTAAATGTTCATTGCCATTGTTAGAATGTTTTATATGTAAGTTAAATATATCGACTAACAAATATTGATACCCAACACCATTTAAGTTACCTGATACTAAATGAAAAACCTTTTGGAAAACGAAACGGAAAGTCGAAAGTGATCGAGATTTTTCTGAGAAGAACCGTAAGCTTGCTAACTCTGTCGTAGCCAGTTGGCGTTTAAACAAATTGAGTTGCTCGTGGTGAGGAAGAATGATGAATGGAATAGTTTTCACAAGGACAACGATTGCCAGGACATCCCTACGATTGACGAGGCCACAATCAGTTGCTTCTGACGAGACAAACCTCTAGCGGACATTAACACCTGTATACCAGCTGTAAGGGCACCAACAACCCCTGTAGGTAAAGGCGTTAACATGTGATTAATGTTTCATTGCTTTGGTCGTAATCATTATGACTTGCGACATCATAGCTTGTGTTATTTACATCTGTAGCTGTAATTTGTACTTGACAACTTGTGAATTGTCGCCAAGTTGATTGTTATTGGAGGTAATGCTAGTTTAATGTTAACGAGGTGCCATGTACCTTTCAACTTTGATGTATTATTCGGTTCTCTGGACCTTCGTCAGAGAACGAACCTTATTGGAGAGGGCGCCTGCATTGGCCTGTGTACCTTTAACACACCGACATTAACAACGACACAGTAGTGTCACGATGTCACCGTTACAGAAGATATGAATGCTATAGCCTGAGTGCTGACGTCATCATTGATATGACGTCTTAACGGTAACGTTGGATACCACTGAACTATCACTTTCAGACCACCTTATCTTATTATTTGTAGAGGTGTCCATGAATATTTCGTTTGATCTTGTTTTGCCCTAGTTTATCAATTTGGGTTCGAACTCGGTTTTGTTGGCTTACGGTATCATCTTGTTTATCGAAAGGCACACATCTCTGTCTCTCGGACAGTAGGGGACGTGTTTCCGTTATGAATTTTTGATAGGATAAGTATGAATAGAATAAAATTCTAATCAATTGTGCGCATCAAAAGTCTTGGAATACAAATCTGTTAAAAGTAACGCCGCTAAAACATCCAGTTAAGTTTACTCATGGCTGTTTATTACCATAGTGTAGAGTATTGTAGGAACTAGAGTTTAGAGTCTCTCTAAATTCCTCAAGACACATATCACAGGCCACATATGATAACAATAAACAATTTCTTGTCGACGGCGCTCACGTTAAGTGCTATAGAGAGTTGTTGAAACCAATACCGAAAAGTGATAACTTATTAGGAGATATACTAAACTCGTCATCAAGTGATAACTTTGTTCTTCAATAATTGTAAACCTTGAGGAACAAATAAAAATACATCGATTAGATGAAGCTGAAGTTCTACTACATCATTGTAAAACATCGCTGATGGGATATTTATATGTTCAATGGATAGCCGTACAGCCATTAAAAGAACAATCGATAGCAATATATATCACAATATATAGTAAACAACGTATATCAGAATATATAGCAAACAATATATACCAGATTCTTCCAAAGGTAAACCCTTTTTATAAAGGAATTAAAAAATCAAGCTGAGTTAAGGTTAAGGTTTGTGTCACAATATCTCAGTAGAATTTCTTCAAATTTTGTAGTTATTTTACTATGAAGTAAAGAAAAGGTTTTGCCACATAATAATATATAGGTTGTCAGAATTTTAAGGATTTTAAATGGAAATTTATGTAAAAAGGAGTGAATTTTGAAAAAAATTGAAAGTAACAATTATTTGCAAAATAATGTCAATAAAAATGATACTGCCATAGATTAGTATTGCATTAATGTATATCAATTTAATAAATGCTGAAATTGTGTAAAATAAATTATCTATAAACGATTAAAAATTGACATTTTATAATAAAACCATATACACATGGTAACTGCATGTAAGAGCTATCTTTCTTGAAGGGTAGGCAACACCTTACTGGTGGTTTACCCTGGGCAGTATACACCTTAGTAAAGGGAAGGTAACACTTCACCGGTGTTATACCTTGGGCAGTATACACTTAAGAAAAGGGAAAGTAACAACACACACAACCTCTCACCCCCCCCCCCCCCCCCCCCCCCAACACACACACTGATGAACTTTTACTATTGTTTTACGTTGAGCAATTTGTACTTTTGTAAAGGGAAGGTACATTTGTATCACATCCCTTGATGAACGTTTTTGTTATTGCTATAACTTTGGCAGTGAGCACTGTAGTACAGGGAAGACAACACTTTCTCTTGCTGAATTTTCTCCCTTGTTTTACATGTACCTTGGACAGTGTGTGTACTGGGGAGGTAACACCTTCTCCCCCCTGAATTTTCTCCCTTGTTTTACATGTACCTTGGGCAGTGTGTGTACTGGGGAGGTAACACATTCTCCCCCCTGAATTGTGTCTACCTTGTTTTATATGAATCTTTGGCAGTTTGCCATTTCTGTGATGATTTTATGGATACACTTTCTGTATGAACTTAAGTGAGAGAACGATTAGTACCATCTTCTCAGATAAATTTTGGTATTAACAGTAATTATTGGAGGGAAACTCTTTCTCGATAATATATTAAATGACCTTATTATATGCTTGAAAATTTCTCAGAATCACATTGGCCGGATTCTATACATGTGACCAGTCCTCAAAAAACTCATGTAGACTGGTTATCCGGTGAATATCAATTTCTAAATATGACCTATATGGAAATTCCCCGGAACATGTCGTAGCGCATGCGCAGTTAGACCGGAACGCGATATGTCAGACGAAAACAGAAGATTGCGGATGGCGAACTCTTCGACTCCGTTACATCTGAAAATTTCCAAACTACTCGAAGATAAAGGTGCTGGTAGCACAAAAAGGACACCGAAAGCAGTGCGTGTCCTCCATGCTTACCTTAAGGAAAATAATCTTAACGATGTCGCCGAAAACCGAACTGTTTGATTTAACTAAATTTTACACGGAGGCTCGTTCAAGTAAATGTTAACTATACAAAATCTTATTGTTGGGGCAAATAATAAAACAGTTATGGGCTTTTGTGCTGGTAAATATGATGTAATATGAACCTGAAAATACGCCTCGGTTAATATCACTTTTTCAAGTTTATATCACATCGTATTCACCAAAGTTCATAATTGTATAATATTCTATCGCTGGTGTACTTGATTAGGAAGGAAGTGACTTTATCTGTTGATTTATATAGCAGGAAATGGAGTGGTATAGAAACAGCGTCATTACTGGCAGAAACGACAGGAGATGGAAGATTATCACATGAGATCATCCCGTTCTTGATTCATGTTTTCTGTAGGCATTGTTAGCACGTGTTAGTTAACACACCGTATACAAACACCATGATCAAATAAAACAACGCTTCAATGTCTTTATCTCGTTATCTTTATCACTACATGAGATACCTATGTATGAATACAACGTTTCAGATTATCTCAGTGTTTATGTTTGATATATAAGGAGTACAACATTTGATAACGTCTCGATAAATAATTGTGATATATTAGGAGTACAAGCATATGACAATGCTTCAGTAGATGGTTGTGCTATGCCGTAAAAGGAAGAAAACTGGCAACACTGTATGCGGAAATTATCCGGATTAGTGTTCCGGGATACATCGATTAGGATCACGTCTCGCAAAGAAACGGGGAATAGCCGTCAGTCTGTGGCCGGATCTTATAGAATAGGGATAACGGTGTCTTCGATAAGTGTAGCATGACTGCAATCGATCAGGTCCACGTCCAGGGGAAATTAGAATTGAAACAGTCGCCAAACCATGTATATATATATATCATTCCGCCTGAAGAAGCCCTAGAAGGCAGAAAGGCCTAGCGGACGATCTGAAAAATTTGTTTTTATTCTATATTTTCCTTCGCAAGGACTTATTCATTTATTATCTACTATATATATATATATATATATATATATGTATGTATCAGCCTGCGTCAGCGATGTACGTAATAACAAGTGTTTAGTTTCACCATCATATGTAGAACCCCCGCATGTAAACTTCCGCTATACCATTCAGCATGTTCAATTACCATATATATGTCCAATTACCTAACATATATAGCCTGCTCAAATACCATATGCTTTGCTCGAATACCATAACATAAAGTCTGCTCAAATACCATATGCCTTGCTCGAATACCATAAAGCCTGCTGAAATACCATATGCCTTGCTCGAATACCATAAAGCCTGCTCAAATACCATAAGTCTTACTCCCATACCATAGAGCCTGCTCAAATACCATAAGTCTTACTTCCATACCATAGAGCCTGCTCAAATACCATAAGTCTTTCTCCCATACCATAGAGCCTGCTCAAATACCATAAGTCTTACTCCCATACCATAGAGCCTGCTCAAATACCATAAGTCTTTCTCCCATACCATACGGCTTGTCCAATTACCATAGGTCTAATCCCAAGGCATTCAGACTGCTCAAATTCCTCAAAGTCAGTCCTCATAGCATACAGCCTACTCCTATATCAAATGAAATATGTGTATATGAGTTGACACAATTTCTATTTCAAATGAGATTGATAAAGCTTTTCTAAACAAAACACATTTAAGCCTCTAGCGAAATAATAAAAACTGTGTCGCGTTTCATAAATCTCATTATGAAAGGAAACGACAAGAGTTGTTATCAATATTTGTGAAAACAACCGGTTTCAAATAAAAAATGTTATTTGAAATTTCAAATTCATGCCTTTTACCTTTGTGACTCGCAATGAAATTGAAATACTATGGAAAATATACTATATGATGCTCCAAAACCCATTTTTTTAAATTTCATCCTTTATTGCAAAGTTCTTTTTACTGATAGCACCCCAAAGAAGATTACTACACTTTGTTTATTTTTTTCATATCTAGTTTAGAACATCTAAGCGCTTAAACATATACGTTTCCAGTTCATCATAATGTCCTGGATACCTTAGCATCGATAACGATTTTATGTTCAGTATGTTAACTAGTTTAATATAATAGAATAACAGTTAAATTGATAAATAGATAAATAAAATGCATGTCAATATTGTATTGACCCGGACTTTATTCTGGAATGTGTTTGGTAAAATAACAATTTGTCGTTAATGAATATTAAGGTACTTACTATTTGATATTCAAACAGACAATATAAGGAGTAAATGTCGAAGATACACGAATATTCGATGTGAACTCTCGTTAGACATTCAATGTATCACAGTGGACACATAAGCTTTTTCCTACTGACAGGGATCAATGCTTATCAATCTCCCAGTGTTATACTGTATAGCGAAATCGAAATAATACAGCTATGAACGGGATTTGGCTGAAAGGGTTATCTATAAGCTTAATGGACACTTATTTTGCACGAACCAAATCTTACGGGATCGTTAAGTTATTTTCTTTTATTAACGGCAACCAAATCTGGACACGTTTAATTGGTATAAATAATCAACAAAATAACAGTGTTTAGCCGGGTTGTAACGTGTGGTTGTACTTATAAGTGACCAATAAATGCACACGAAATAAATTGTATTTCATCTATCATAGGACATCATAAACATAATTGCAATACTTACTTTCTCCCTGTTTTTTTGACAAATGAATATGCACTTTATAAATGACAGTTTGTGTATTTGGTAGATGACCGGATTTTTATTAGATAAATAAGCTGTGGTCGTATGGAATCGGTTTCGCTGACGGTGTGTACTGACGATCGGGCCACTGAAGATCCACTCACCACCTCATGTGTACTAATGATAGGGCCGCTGAAGGTCCACTCACCACCTCGCGTGTACAGACGATCGGGCCACTGAAGGTCCACTCACCACCTTATGTGTTCTGATGATCGGGCCACTGAAGGTCCACTCACCACCTCATGTGTTCTGATGATAGGGCCGCTGAAGGTCCACTCACCACCTCATGTGTTCTGATGATAGGGCCGCTGAAGGTCCACTCTACACCTCGCGTGTACAGACGATCGGGCCACTGAAGGTCCACTCACCACCTCATGTGTTCTGATGATCGGGCCGCTGAAGGTCCACTCACCACCTCATGTGTTCTGATGATAGGGCCGCTGAAGGTCCACTCTACACCTCATGTGTTCTGATGATAGGGCCGCTGAAGGTCCACTCTACACCTCGCGTGTACAGACGATCGGGCCACTGAAGGTCCACTCACCACCTCACGTGTTCTGAGGATCGGGCCACTGAAGGTCCACTCACCACCTCATGTGTTCTGATGATCGGGCCACTGAAGGTCCACTCACCACCGCGCGTGTACAGACGATCGGGCGACTGAAGCTCCACTCACCACCTCATGTGTACTGATGATAGGGCCGCTGAAGGTCCACTCACCACCTCGCGTGTACTGATGATAGGGCCGCTGAAGGTCCACTCACCACCTCGCGTGTACTGATGATCGGGCCACTGAAGCTCCACTCACCACCTGTATGCACTGATGATCGGGCCAATAAAGGTCCACCCACCACCTCAATGCACTGTCATGCTATGAACACGTAGCATCGCACTCGTTCTGGTCCCATTATACTGACAACAGGATAGAAAAAAACTATAAGCTTATTTTAATAGCAAATCCTATTTCACCGACGACACCCGCCTTGTAAGTCTAGGTACAATCAAAGTAAAAGGGTCAGTGAGATTGAACACAATTGAGAAAAAAAGAACGTAATCTTCATATCATTCAAGGCAACCTGCATCTGTTCAAACGCTTTTCGTCAGCAGTCGATGTATTTCACGAATAATCATGATATTCAAACAATTTCTTACCTATGGGCACCATATATTAGGGTGTTATTTCCAAGAAAGGGAAAGTTTAGGATAGGAAAATCGATAACGTCATGCTTTCTGTACAGCTTAGTAGCAAGGTGTCCCTGTTGGTCAAGTTGTAAGAGTCTATAGTGTTCCGGTTTCAAGTTCAGAATGGTCAATAAATTTCTCCTGATAGTACAAAATGGATGAAACTGTAATATGGCGTAACAAAATGTATGATTAACTTTTAGTATCGAAAAACTAAATTTTAGATAGAAGCTTCTTCACTTCGTATTTAAGTCTTTATTAAGGTGGTTCACTCTGCTGATGAACTATACTGAGGTTGGCCATAGACTTGTAGCTGAGAGTTCCTCTGCTGGTGAACTGTACTGAGGTTGGCCATAGACTTGAAGCTGAGAGTTCCTCTGCTGGTGAACTGTACCGAGGTTGGCTATAGACTTATAGCTGAGAGTTCCTCTGCTGGTGAACTGTACCGAGGTTGGCCATATACTTGTAGCCAAGAGTTCCTCTGCTGGTGAACTGTACCGAGGTTTGCTATAGACTTGTAGCCGAGATTTCCTCTGCTGGTGAACTGTACCGAGGTTGGCCATATCCTTGTAGATGACAGTTCCTCTGCTGTTGAACTGTACTGAGGTTGGCCATATTCTTGTAGATGATAGTTCCTCTGCTGGTGAACTGTACTGAGGTTGGCTATATCCTTGTAGCTGAGAGTTCCTCTGCTGGTGAACTGTACTGAGGTTGGCCATATCCTTGTAGATGATAGTTCCTCTTTCTGGTGAACTGTACCGAGGTTGGCCATAGCCTTGTAGCTGAGAGTCCCTCTGCTGGTGAACTGTACCGAGGTTGGCCATAGCCTTGTAGCTGAGAGTTCCTCTGCTGGTGAACTGTACTAACGTTGGCCATATACTTGTAGCTGTGAGTTCCTCTGCTGGGGAACTGTACTAACGTTGTCCATATACTTGTAGCTGAGAGTTCCTCTGCTGGTGAACTGTACCGTAGTTGGCTATAGACTTGTAGCTGATAGCTCCTCTGCTGGTGAACTGTACTGAGGTTGGCCAAAGACTTGTAGCTGAGAGTTCCTCTGCTGTTGAACTGTACCGAGGTTGACCATAGCCTTACAGCTGAGAGTTCCTCTGCTGGTGAACTGTAACGAGGTTGGCCATAGCCTTACAGCTGAGAGTTCCTCTGCTGGTGAACTGTACCAACGTTGGCCATATACTTGTAGCTGAGAGTTCCTCTGCTGGGGAACTGTACTAACGTTGGCCATATACTTGTAGCTGAGAGTTCCTCTGCTGGTGAACTGTACCGTGGTTGGCTATAGACTTGTAGCTGATAGCTCCTCTGCTGGTTAACTGTACTGAGGTTGGCTATATCCCTGTAGATTATAGTTCCTCTGCTGGTGAACTGTACTGAGGTTGGCCATAGACTTGTTGCTGTGAGTTCCTCTGCTGGTGAACTGTACTGAAGTTGGCCATAGCCTTGTAGCTGAAAGTTCCTCTGCTGGTGAACTGTACTGAGGTTGGCCATAGACTTGTAGCTGAGAGTTCCTCTGCTGGTGAACTGTACTTATGTTGGCCATAGCATTGTTGATGATAGTTCCTCTGCTGGGCAACTGTACTGAGGTTCTAGCTGCGAGTTTTTCTTGATGGATTTGCATTAAATACCTGTGCAAGCACAAAGTAACTGCTGCATTCAAAAATACTAAAAAGGGTTTTCTCTGTCTCTTTTCGATGCATTCTACATGTTTCGTAACACTTTAAACATTGAAAAGACTGTTCTCGAAAAAAAGAACGAATATGTTTTTCATGATTATGGTAATGTAAACAGTAGAAAAGTCAGATGTAATGAAAAGGAAAATGAGGAGATGATGCTTAGGATTGATTACACATCTTTGGGATACTAAAGGTTAGATTGTTGTTTGCTCAAAACAAACTTAGCCTTTATTATTCATACCAAACTGATGAATCTTATCCCGAATTCTGTAGTATACATTATATTCCATTATTCCCTGAATAACTGTGGAATATTAGCTTCTACTGTAAGATGCTTCTGATGTTAATGACATTTATCACCTTGTTGTCAACACGACATTCATTAAGTTCTGAGCTACAGGGTGTGTGTGATTATCTCTACAAACAGGCTTAAAGAGTCCACTTTGTGTAACATCGGCAATTTTATAAAGACTTCCAACTAGTTTTGAAATGTCATCAAGATCATTCCGCTTGTAATTGTATGAAAACGGCAGGTTTTATGATGGTTTTCCCAGCACAATCCTTCAGTAATGAGACAAATCATTAACACGAAGGTTTTTCGCTCTTATTTAGAATCTTTGCCATTTCGTACCTTTCACTCGTAATTGCACGGGATAAGGTTTTCATCATAATGCATTTTAGCTTGAGTACAACTTACCGAAAATGGCATTTCAATTGCACTCAGAGATATCATTTCTCATATAGATATTTGCGTGTGCTTTTTGCAAAAAAATGTTGCTTGTAGACTCATATTTTAATCAATTAGTCATAGACTAACAGTACTATTGCGATTAACCTATGGTATGTTTTAGTTTTAGAGTCAATATATTTACCTTGATAATGCTTTAAAAGTCCTTTTGACAGTTTAATACACGTATTTTCAATGCGAAGATTCTGAAGAAAAAGCACCGTACACTTCAGTCTTTTTTTGCTATTCGATTCAGTTTACATACACAATATTTAGTTCTCACCACCACAACAAAGAAGAAAAAAAAATGCGTTTGCTCGATTTTTCAAATAAAGATATTCATCGATCATAGCAAAAACTAACAATATGTTTTTGTTTTTTTAATTTTTATGTTTTGGTTAATTTTCGTGTAGGGTGAACGGACAATGAATGTTGGCCTCAACACAAGACTGATCTATAATCATTTATAGAAATTTGGTATATACAATGTTTTGCCTCTTCTGCGTAAGCTTATGCATTTAAGACACTAAATTAAATCTAGATGATTTCATTGGTGATAACAACGACAGAGGCGTGAAGAAACCTGCTTTTAAATAATGGGAAACAAGTTGGGCAAATATTAATGATAAACAAGTTTGTCGAAAATATCGATAAATTGATAACATGTTTGATGATGTAACTAATGATTAAGGGCTACAGAAATTGTCTATACGGTGCATTCTTATATACACGACCAAGATAATAGTATAACAAGGTATACAAATATCACACTATATTTACCATTAGCATATATATAACACGCTCGCAACCTTATTGAACATTTATCGAGTAAGAATTTTAACAATCGAGTAATAAGACACACTGTCTTTTTCAAGCCATTACTGACAACAGCGAACACGTCTCAATATAGCTACAGACAGGCTAATGTCGTTGATTTGTACATATACATGACGATGTCTAACATTGAGAACAACTTCGTTTGTGCGTATTTATGAAGCCTGTCTGTATATAGTCGTGATCACTGTACCTCTGGGGACGGCTGAGGAAAGGCTGTAGTTGTCGTCTTGTCTCTGGCAGGTCCTACGCCCCCACACTTCACGTTCACGCTGACACTTCATTGTTCAGCTCCTAATCCGGCTAGCCCAGAGGAATCGTTTCCTTGGTGCTGACTCTAACTAACGTCAACCGTTCAGACACTACACAACGCTAGAATACCAACTATATTTTAGGAATCATCCAGGGTATCATTCCATTATCATCTACATAATGTTTGTATTGAAAGTTGTTGTTCACCTTCTGTCATAGGGCATACCGCATCGACAAAAATATTCCCCAAAGATAGAATGCATCAAGTTATAGAGAATAACGTAACAAAAGCAAAAAAATAAATATTGCAATTAGTGATACTGACATTTGCGTACATGACATCACACTGTTTTGAACAGTAATTGAAAATTTAACTCCTGGTTGCGTGAAGCTTATCGATGATGAAATGTTTTTGAGGATATTGATATCCATTACTATTCGCAATAAAATGAATATTATTCAATATTTCATTAAAAAGTGTATATTGTGCAATATTGCATTAAAAAGTATAGTGGTTTTTCTAAAAAGTAAATTATTAGTAGGAAACAGATGATGAAAATAACAAAAACGTATATGTATGAATTACCCCCGAAACATATTTATCAGCGTATTTTGTTCTCCATATTGGTAAAGCAAGGAAACAGTGTTTAAATTAATAATAAATATATACTATCGAATTACCTGAACAATAATTATAATAATAATACTACACAACATTTGATATTGCGACCTATCTAGCTAACATAAGCCACGCTAAATCGCTTTACAGTACATAGATATACAATTAATAAAATAAGCATATACATTAATCAAAACATTATTTGAGGAATTCGCAGGCGCTAACTACTAGTCCTATGCCATCTGGCTAATATCTCCCTGTTTCTGTATGCATGCTCGTGTGCTGGAGATGTATTGTGTTCTGATTGTAGTGAGACCGTGCTTCCAACGACATCTTTTATAGTGCCACCTTACTTGAATGCTCCAGCACAGATACCGCAACATCCACCCAGACCATTGTATACTCCACCTGGGTTGTTGGAGTTGTGTGGACAGGAGAAAAAACACTTTCTCTGATATTCCATGCGTGCGAGGACTTCGAAGATCGAACCCCGGCCGCCTGCGTGGAAGGCCGGAGTGTTAACCACTCGACCAATCCGCCCAATAATCTTAACTATCATTTTTACAAAACCATTTATAGGGCATTTCGATTGAATTTGACAATAACATTACATGATCATTAATTGTAATTTTCTACGTCAATATGTATTCTTATTTGTAGAACTGGTAGTTCCCAAAGGTCTTTAAACATATTTACAGTCTTAGAATAACTCCACCCGTAACAGTATTAGTAAATTAGCCCTATCCAGATTGATTTTTTTCTTCATTTAATATAAAGAAATATACATAAAGCATAATATTGCATTACTTTCTATACTTGATGTGGTTCTCCCAACCATCACCATATATAACGTTGACACTAGAGATTAGTACAGACTAACACAGCGAATGCTTCATAACTCGTTAACTTGAAACGTCTTCTGTAATATCATTTGATAAATCTTTCAACAGATAAAGACCAATTTCAATATCAGATCTTGTAAACAGGATTTAAAAAAAAAATGCATTCTAAAAAAATGCCTGTCGGTGCTTGCAAGCTTACAGAGTAGCTCGCATCTGATTACCCAGTAGTTTGACGGCGCCCAACCACGTCCAGATCTAAATACGTCCTACTTCGATAGATAAGGAACCAATAAATAATAGCTTGAGATAGGCACTCTAGGCCATGGACAGACCCCAGAGTGGTGGGTTTAATAGAATGTAATGACTAGGCAGGATGGACACTATCAATGATACAAATTGTATAAGATACCGTCGGTGACGTCTTTACTGAGATCAAGCGCTGGTCGCCGAGGATGTCTCCATGGCTATAATGGTGATCGATTTCACCAGAATGTTACAGATCCATTTCTATGACGGTCATTTGTATGCACTTTTGAATTGCAAATTGCATTTGTCGAAAATGTCATATATCTAAAGATGTATTGCAATTTGAGTTCCCTTGTTATATTGTACTGAACACATATCAGGTTGTAATCACAGCTGAATGAGATCCCTACAAAACAAAAATATGTATAGCATGGAAGGATGTTGCCTGTATCATTTCATCTTGCATGTTTTAAATTATGTTAAAAATATTACCTGGGCGACGACAACGACTTAGTTCTGTGTGTTTCCCTAGCATAAACATGGATGCCGTTCCTTTAAAACCAACAATATCGAATGATTCTGTTAAATAAATACAAACAAACATTTATATTGCCATCGCTCATGGTACTACATAAACGATAGTCAATGTGCACTCAGCGAGCAGAAGCTAATTGTGAAGTTCACAATCAGTATTTTAACAAGAATCACTAACAATGCATGTTTAAGGAATACAACTAATACAGGTATAACTAGCTAGCTTTCTTCTCATTTTTAATATTCATACAATTATGGGTTTATATGCACCTGCCCACTTATTCAGTTGTAGTTTAGACCCATTTAGAATTCCACCTTTATGGACTTGGCCCCTAACATCACTAATGAGTGTTTTGATAACACAGTAGACATATAGTGCAGTGGCATTTTGGCATACTGTATATCACCTTTGTGTGTTTTGACGTATAGTGCAGTGGCACTTTGGCATACTGTATATCACCTTTGTGTGTTTACGGTCAGTTTTCTATACTACTATTTCTTCTATTGTACACGCTGATTATCAAAGGAAAGATATTTGGAATGGGAATTTATTTTTGAAAATCAATTTACATAGAAACTGAAATGGCACTCAGTTACCTGATTTCAGTTAATTTCGTTCACTCAAATGTCAGAGTAGCATTCAGACAACGTGCAACAACATTAGTTAGACTGTAATATGACTCCGTTTAGATGGTTTAGACGCACTAATCAACTAAGTCTAGTGACGCCATCAATACACCAGTGTAATATCGAATACTTTCAGGACATAAACGTATACATCATAAACAAGTCCCCCTGATGCCAAATGCTATTTTGGCAAGTAATACATAAGATTATCTAGCATTAACAGATAATTTAATATTTTAACATCGTCGACTTACAGATGCATCGTACATCGAATTCAATATCCCTAACCTTTTAAATGATTATCCTGGTGCTAACTAAGTTAGTGTGGAACAATTACATAAACAAGTCAGCAACATCCGTATAAATTAATCAGAAAATGTTAATAAATGTAATTGGTCAGTAACATCTCTTTCATAGCCCAACTCTTCCATTACACGTATATATTCCAAATAGGAATTTCTTAATATCTGTAAGATAATTTCTTTTAATTGATATCACGCTTTGCTATCGGGGCCTTTAACTTGTTTTAGGAAGCAGCTATTTTCAAATGTATCTCATGAATAATAAGGTCGTTAGCAATTAAGTACAGTTCCATAAGTTAATAGTTATAAGTTCCATTCTTAAATCGTTTTACGCTTTTACTATTTTATAATGAATTAACTATAATTATTTCAGAAACATGAGCTTCTAGGTATGTTGAAATCACAGTTAAGAAGATTAAGTTCCTTTGTAACGTGAAATATCTAGGATTATTATCAGATGTCAGGGTAATCATTTTCTCGACTTCTCATATTTTTCGTTAAATAAGTCACTATAATTATGTTGCTATGGTTACAGATTGAACTGACCTTACACTACTGTTACCCTTGGTGAAATGCATCATGCTACACCATTGGAAGCCTGAATAACGCGCACTTACAAGTTTCAAGTTTTATTTTACACTCATGACACACGAGGTGTGTTACAAGAGGTCAACATTTCAATACATTTCAATCACATAGCAAAGTGAGTACAGATTGTGTTTACAACATGTAAATATATAATACTACAGAATAAAATCACTGCATTTATGTTATGTCACGTAAAGCCTTAATTGTTTTATCTAGAAAACGACTTATTTTAGGTAAAACATGTAAATTACAAATAGAAATCATTCCTTTTAGCTTAAAATTGCTTGGGTTTGTAGTGTAATAATTATGGATATATATTTTTCTTATTGATGATATATAAGTAATTTGGCATTTAACAAATAAAGTGGTTCATCACCTATATCTGTTTGACATAAAGGGCATATTCTATCTGATTTTGGAGTTGCATTCCAGCGTCCAGTCTCTATTGGGAAATTTAGATTAGACGTGCGGAATTTACAAATAATTTGCCTATCTTTTTCATTAAGTTTTGTTAGATATGATTCATACTGAAAGTTTGTCTTAAATATGGAGTAGAATTTACCACGAGAAGAGTTTTCTATCTGTTGGAACCATTTCTGTATAAATTGATCTTTTAACCGCTGTTTAATTACAGCTTTGAAATGATTTCTATTCATAGTACAAGTATTTTGAAAAATCCACAAATTGCTAAAACCTAACTTGTTTAATATATCTTTTTATGTACTTATTCCATTTAAAATGCATTTGTTCATTTGATTGTGAAACATATGTCATTTTGTATATCAGACTAGCTATCTTGCTCCCGCCAGTTAACAACTTAAACCAGAACATGATCATTCTTGTCTTGATTTCTGCTTCCAAAGGATATCTCCCGGTTTCTCCATAAATCATGTAATTCGGAGTAGAATTTTTCACATTCATGATTTTTTTACAAAATTGCAAATGCATTCTTTCTATGGTAGTAGTGTTTTCGAATCCCCATATCTCACAAGCATACAATAGGATCGGTGAAACAAGAGAATCAAATAACTTAAGATGCAAATCAACAGACAATGGAATATTTCTTATTTTCTTGTACAATGCATATAGTGCCTTTTTAGCTTGTTCAGTTATTTCTGTTTTTGCTTTACTAAATGTACCATTGCTATTAAATAATATGCCCAGATATGAATAAGAATTTTGGACTTCGATATTTTCTTCATTCAATTTAANCCCTGTTTTAATCCGACATTGCAAACGAAAAATTCCGAAATTTCATTTCCGTTTTTAACACATGACTTGGTTAAAATATAAGTTTTGGATAACCTTAAAAACTTTTCCATTTATGTTACTTTTTAACATCTTTTGCCATAATCCCGCTTGCCAAACTGTGTCGAACGCTTTTCGAAAATCAATAAATATACAGTAAAGCCACTTTTCCCTTGAGCAAAATATGTGTTTATTAATGAGTGTAATATAAAAATATTTTCAGTCGTCGAGTAACCTTTTCTAAACCCTGCATGAGAGGGAGAAATTATGTTATTTTCATCAGCTAATTTAGTTAAATTATCATTGATAATAATAGTAAACACTTTCCCCAAGCAAGACACTAGAGTTATAGCTCTATAGTTGTCCGGGTCGCAAGTTTCTCCTTTATTTTTATAAGTAGGCTTAATTATTCCAACTGTCCAAGAGTCTGGGACTAATCCAGTATTTAGTATACTGTTAAATAACATTGTAGATAACGGCATAAAGTTAGTTAATGTACTCTTGATATGCTCATTTAAAATGTCATCATTTCCGCATGCTTTATTATGTTTTAAATTATTTACCGCATGTTTAATCTCTTCCTCTGAATTATCTTCGTATAGTATTTGGTAAAAAGTATTATTTTCTTGTTCGGGAATATATATGTTATCATCATCCCGGTCATCATTTGAATTGTTCAGCTTTTTGAAATACTCAAAAAGTTCATTTGTTGGTATGTCAGCTTTATTAGATTTAGCTTTACCAGTTAATTTATTTAATAAATTCCATAATGTTTTGGGATTACTATTTGCAGATTCCCTGATATCCCTTTCCATTTTATGCTGATATTCCTTAAAAAACCTATTCATTTCTTTTCTGTACTATTTACTCTTATTTCTCAGGGCTTTTTTGTTTATTTGATTTTTCACTAATTTATACTTACTCTTTGCCAAGTGAAACTCAATTATCAGTTTTCTACAATTCCCAGTATACCATGGTTTATTAGTTGTACATTTATTACTCTTGCGCATGTCTGGATATCTTTTACCGAACGCCTTATTAGCTGACCTTGTGAAGAGGTTACCTATTCGACTCACAATGTCGTTAAGTTCGGTTTTATTAATTTGGTCCACGGGTTTAACATGGAGTTGTTTAAATGTATCACTAATTTTGTTTACACCATCTTCATTATCGGTTTTTATTACGTCTACAAATATATTAATTTTCTCACAGTTCCATTTGACATACACATGTAAGACATGCTATTAGAGCTGGGGTTACCGTGGCTGTTATTTTCATTATTAATTCCATGTAAGACGAGTTCAATACTACAATGGACATTAATGGGTTTGACATTTTTAAATAGTGTGAACAGATCTGAAGATAATAACACTTCATCAGTGACAATTGAATCATTGCAAGTAACCTTACCAACATTTTTATCATCACCTAGTCTTCCATTTGCTATATACAAATTGTTTAATTTATAAAAATCAAAATTATTGATCTTAGATTTACATTCACTAAACCTTTGTAGTGGTACATTATTCAACCTTAATGATTCAAAATCATACATTAACGAATAAAGATCATCATTTTTATTACTTACAAAATGTCCGGCTTATTGAACCCTTATGAACTTGCTTCTTACAACACTGGGACACTTGTTATCGTGCGTCTCAGATTAATAGAATCTCTCACCGTCTTGGGGTGAGATAGGGGAATCTCGGAAACTCAACCCTAGGGGGAAGATTCCCTTATCTCACCCACAATGAGGTGAATTGTTCTTTTTCTCTGTTCACCTATTGTATATCATATGCAAAATGTAATGTTAACGTCACAGGCTACATTCAGGGTTGACGTGACGTTGATGGATTGTTGAGGTGACGTCATTGTATTGTTGAAGTGACGTCATATAATTGTTATGAATAGGGGAATCCCCCCGTCTCAACATACGAATATTCCCCCTCGGGTTGAGATCCCCCTATCTATTAATCTCGCACCGGTAAAAGTGCGGATACACCTGTCCAGGGTAAGAGAAAACATGGTCTGATTTTTGTAATACGACAGAAACTCTTCGTAAGGCGTTTCGAGGACGACTGGAAACTATGCGATCTCACGGTACAAATATATGATATTTTGTTTTATAACAATGGTCGAGAGGCTGGTTACTGTTCATATCATATCCAGTTCACAAAGCGTTAACATCCAGACAAGTGATCTTGTTCAAAATATATCTACATGTAATAAGAGACCGAAGTTTAATGGTAAAATGTCAAAAGAGAAGTAGTAAAAAGGTTCATAGCATAAAAAAATTATGATGATTAACTTTAATGGTTTTCTGTGAAAGCTAAGCCTCTATGTAATCATGCAGACGTCAAAAATAAGTCAAATGGGCAAAAATAATAAAATAATTTTGATATTGTGCAACTGTTTATTTCAGTTTTTACACTAAATTGGACATCATTTTTCCGATATCATTTCCCACTAGGTCACCACTGTAAGGTTGTCACTGATAGACAAACAGAAAACCGGTTCATCACATGTATACAACAATATCCTTTGAAAAATATATCATAGCAAAATATTCCTTTATGAATAATTATCATTTCTCTGGTTACGGTAATAACCACGGCATACCTTCCCATTGTCATTATTACTAACCATATGTGTTCTTATAATTCCAGCAAAAGAACGAAACATCATGATGAATATAACATAACGTTAGAGTTCTTGACATAATTTAGCGATGCAAAATACTCATTTATTATGTTGTAGCACTTATCGCTTTCCAATAATTAAACATTATTTAGTTTCCCTTTACTTTACTATCGAGTGCGATGACTTACCTGAAAAAAAGTAACATACAACAATAGTCTTATCACTGCAATCCACATGACGTCACCAGTGTAAACATCAGTGGATACTTAAACACGATCGAACACATTAGGTTCTTACGTATTTGTACTACCAGCATTATCCTGTCCACATGTGTCGTACATGCATGTACATTGCTAATATAAGATAAAGAAGTGTTACTGACGGCGTAATACATTCCCCACTGCTACCAAGGTCTTATCATTCTATTGCCTTGACACAAACACTACACAATGTGTCTGTCCCCTTAATGTTATAGAGAAACAATATATTTATTACCGATATATACTTTGCCCTAATAAGAAAGTTCGAAACATTTTGTCTGAAAAATGTGTACGAGATATTAAAAGCAGATTGCTTAGAATGCAGCTAACATTGTTTTTCTGAAACTCAAAGTTGATGAAATAAAAAGTCTTGTATATCAAACGTTGTCACTACATATTCACAATTACAAACAAGAATAAGAAATGTCTGAAATTGGACAAGTGGTTGTAGCCGATTGCATGACCTTTATATAACCTACGGTTCGTTAACCTCCGTCTGTAAATTTCAATCATTTCCGTCAGGTACAAGAGAACTTCCATGAAATACAATTTCCGTTTCTTTATTACATTTCCAAATGGAATGTGTTCTAATTGATCTGCTCTTTCTGGGACAGTTAATCGATTTCAATGACATTGATGATTTTGTTTCCGTATGAGTGTCGGTGGTTTCCGTGCGGCTGTGAATTGATCTTGTTTTGGAGTCGGTGACTTCCGTTTTGGTATCAGCGGTTTCTACATGGGTTTCTGGCAATATCAGGAGCAACCCAACGGACGCCTTGTATTTTTGTTGACCTTTCTCTTTCCATATCATGGACGTTGTCAGTTTTTCACTCTCCTGCTTGAGAACACGAAACTATACAAAGCTGTACTGGTACATATTTGGTTTAAGTCCTTATAAAAGGGGTTGATTGTCGAAATTGCTCTCCTATTGCAGTTCCGTTCTAACCAGAAATAGCTCTAGATTTGCCACTTGAGACCTGCTTTGACGGGTTATGATACAACGGAGGGGAAATCTTCTTGTCTTGAGTAACTGGTACCAAAGAACAACTCTCTCGGAGGACATCGAGCAAATTCATTGATATTATTTGGAAAACATACGAATATTTAATTTTGTATTTTTAATATCCTCATGATAATATTTTTTTCAGTTTTAGTTATTACATGCTACGGGCGTTTAATGATAAAACAGACAATGAAACGACGCATAAATTATATATCAATAGTTATATTATTTGACCTTGATATTGTACTGCTATTTCGTCTATTATGAATGGATTTGAACAGCCCACGAATTCACCCTTATTCTTGATTTACTGTCAACCAGGAAATGGCGTTTCCGTTTTCCGTTTTAAACACGTATATTGTAATATTGTCACGTGCTTTTCTTTTGATGTGTATTGTTTGTATATACCACACAGTTTTGTATTTGAACTATACTTATTGATGCGGAGTACTATTTCCTAGGTAATAGTTCTACATCATTCTGGATTGAATCCATCATCAGGTTTTACACTTACCCCATTTTTTGTATCTACATGCATGTAAATTAAACTATATATCACATCTTTAACTGTTCCGCGCGTCCTTGATTGATGATTTACACAACCAGTCAAGTTTGTATCAATCAAACTGTTTCTTGATTTAAATACATGCATGCTAGTCTATAAACAGTTCATAGTGTAAAACCTAGTCTCATTGCCATTTCACTTCAGTTTATCTCATTCCTTTAACTTGTGCCATTCGGCGATCTGCTTCCGCGGGCAGTTGATGACCTCGCTCCAGTGATGCAGCTGTTGACTGCTAGTCCTCGCCCCGATTTCCAGGCGTCCAATCACCTCGTTCTTGGTAACTCGGTCCCAGTCGAGCAAAAGGAACTCCAGGCTGATATTCTGAAGACCCTCATTGTACGGAACGTCGAACAGGAACGACTCGTTAAACACGGGATTCAGTGTCCGCTTTTTCACATGCGTCTTCTTTTTAGCAATTCTCTGGCCGTTGTAGAGAAGGTAAATCTTCACGTAGGGATCTGTAATATATGAAATCAATAGGATATACACGACAATAATTACAGATACATATTTATAATACATTAAAAAATGGTTTTATCATTTATTGCAAAAATGATAAAAGATTGGAAAAGAACGCAGTTACAGGCTGAGATATGCAACATAAGTTCAAAACAACGACAAACAAAATAATTTAGGTGCTGGCCCTGGTGTAACCGGGCATGACTGTGGCATATAAAGTAATATACTGATGCATAAACCGTCCTTTTCTGCTAAATCCATCATTTCTTTGGAGGACAATTAAATGAACAAAAGGATACCGCAGAACGTTTAAATGCATTATCATTTCTTAATATTAATTTCCTCAATAGTAACCATTTGACCATGTGCTTAAATGTTTAATCTGCTCTCAAGTTTGTATGATAATGATGTGTACTGCCGAATCCTCTATAACACCGAACCTCCTTGTTGGATCTGCTGTCAAGTTTGTATAAGATATAATGAGATACAATTATAGTGTATGGTGATGAATTCGCCGCTGGATAGGTTTATAGGCAGTTTTGTTTGCCTTCGGTTAATTACAAAAAAAAACCACATTTATATTTAAAATTTGACTTTATGGATTTAAGAGAAACTGAATCGAGGTAAGAATGACACACAACGTTTCCCGTTTTACTTAAAGAAATATTTATATTTGTTGCTTGTAAGAAGATTTTTATATCATATCAACTATAAACGGACAAGGTTTATACGACCAAGCGATGTTAATATAACTTCTTAAAATAAACACAAAAAGTGAATGATTCTAACCATATTTGGATCGTTTGACGTAGGGAGACAATTAGACTAGTGAAATGCCATATAGTCTCGCCGAGCGACAGTAAACATAAGCCTGGAGGGACCCATATATTTATATCTCCCTTTGTAGCAGAACGTATTTAGATTTCCATAATCCATGGAGATGTCTTATAGGCATTTAAGCGCGTGTCATACGGCGTTGGTTTGTTCAGATGTAAACACATACAAACGCACAGCTTGAATCTGTTATCTTAACTTGCATGGGTAGAAATCTGTCACAGAGTACTCAGAGATCATTGCCCCATCACCTCTTTGTATGTCGCGACATCTTTGTGCTTCGTAACGGAGGATCCGAGCTTAACGCTACATTACCTCTACGGTTGTCACGGTGGCTTCCAAGCTTATTGTTCAGACATGTGTATGTGTATGTCACGGAGGTTTCCGAGCTTATTGTTCAGACATGTGTATGTGTATGTAACGGAGGTTTCCGAGCTTATTGTTCAGACATGTTTATGAGTATGTCACCGTGATTTTCGAACCTATTGTTCAGACATGTGTATGTGTATGTCACCGATGTTTTCGAGCTTATTATTCAGTCATGTGTATGTGTATGTCACGGAGGTTTCCGAGCTTATTGTTCAGACATGTGTATGTGTATGTCACCGTGGTTTCCGAACTTATTGTTCAGACATGTGTATGTGTATGTCACCGAGGTTTCCGAGCTTATTGTTCAGTCATGTGTATGTGTATGTCACGGAGGTTTCCGAGCTTATTGTTCAGACATGTGTATGTGTATGTCACCGTGGTTTCCGAACTTATTGTTCAGACATGTGTATGTGTATGTCACCGAGGTTTCCGAGCTTATTGTTCAGTCATGTGTATGTGTATGTCACGGAGGTTTCCGAGCTTATTGTTCAGACATGTGTATGTGTATGTCACCGTGGTTTCCGAACTTATTGTTCAGACATGTGTATGTGTATGTCACCGAGGTTTCCGAGCTTATTGTTCAGTCATGTGTATGTGTATGTCACGGAGGTTTCCGAGCTTATTGTTCAGACATGTGTATGTGTATGTCACCGTGGTTTCCGAACTTATTGTTCAGACATGTGTATGTGTATGTCACCGAGGTTTCCGAGCTTATTGTTCAGTCATGTGTATGTGTATGTCACGGAGGTTTCCGAGCTTATTGTTCAGACATGTGTATGTGTATGTCACCGTGGTTTCCGAACTTATTGTTCAGACATGTGTATGTGTATGTCACCGAGGTTTCCGAGCTTATTGTTCAGTCATGTGTATGTGTATGTCACGGAGGTTTCCGAGCTTATTGTTCAGACATGTGTATGTGTATGTCACCGTGGTTTCCGAACTTATTGTTCAGACATGTGTATGTGTATGTCACCGAGGTTTCCGAGCTTATTGTTCAGTCATGTGTATGTGTATGTCACGGAGGTTTCCGAGCTTATTGTTCAGACATGTGTATGTGTATGTCACCGTGGTTTCCGAACTTATTGTTCAGACATGTGTATGTGTATGTCACCGAGGTTTCCGAGCTTATTGTTCAGTCATGTGTATGTGTATGTCACGGAGGTTTCCGAGCTTATTGTTCAGACATGTGTATGTGTATGTCACCGTGGTTTCCGAACTTATTGTTCAGACATGTGTATGTGTATGTCACCGAGGTTTCCGAGCTTATTGTTCAGTCATGTGTATGTGTATGTCACGGAGGTTTCCGAGCTTATTGTTCAGACATGTGTATGTGTATGTCACCGTGGTTTCCGAACTTATTGTTCAGACATGTGTATGTGTATGTCACCGAGGTTTCCGAGCTTATTGTTCAGTCATGTGTATGTGTATGTCACGGAGGTTTCCGAGCTTATTGTTCAGACATGTGTATGTGTATGTCACCGTGGTTTCCGAACTTATTGTTCAGACATGTGTATGTGTATGTCACCGAGGTTTCCGAGCTTATTGTTCAGTCATGTGTATGTGTATGTCACGGAGGTTTCCGAGCTTATTGTTCAGACATGTGTATGTGTATGTCACCGTGGTTTCCGAACTTATTGTTCAGACATGTGTATGTGTATGTCACCGAGGTTTCCGAGCTTATTGTTCAGTCATGTGTATGTGTATGTCACGGAGGTTTCCGAGCTTATTGTTCAGACATGTGTATGTGTATGTCACCGTGGTTTCCGAACTTATTGTTCAGACATGTGTATGTGTATGTCACCGAGGTTTCCGAGCTTATTGTTCAGTCATGTGTATGTGTATGTCACGGAGGTTTCCGAGCTTATTGTTCAGACATGTGTATGTGTATGTCACCGTGGTTTCCGAACTTATTGTTCAGACATGTGTATGTGTATGTCACCGAGGTTTCCGAGCTTATTGTTCAGTCATGTGTATGTGTATGTCACGGAGGTTTCCGAGCTTATTGTTCAGACATGTGTATGTGTATGTTACGGAGGTTTCCTAACTTATTGTTCAGACATGTGTATGTGTATGTCACCAGGTTTCCCAAATTATTGTTCAGTCATGTTTATGAGTATGTCACGGAGGTTTCCGAGCTTATTGTTCAGACATGTGTATGTGTATGTAACGGAGGTTTCCGAGCTTATTGTTCAGACATGTGTATGTGTATGTCACCGAGGTTTCCGAACTTATTGCTCAAAAACATCGGAGTTTGAACAGATACTGTTTATTAATGAAAACGGTACTTTTGCAGACCACTTTTGTTATAAATTGTTCATGTTACCGGATATGTTGATATCTAAGATTGAATTTGATTGGTGGATTGGATGTGTATATTTCCAATTGGTGAATCTTATTTATATATCCTGATCGAATAATGCCAGGGATACGTATTGTTTAGTTACTCGAAGGTATTGAAGTTCTAATTGTTATATCTCAGGAGTTGATCCTGGTTTGTTACTTTCAGCTTGAGACTATGATTAGTTAATCCCAGGATTAGGACTAATAACTAAAAATTGTATGGTCTGGTTGATAAATAGTATGAGTAGACCATGATTGGTTATCCCAGATGTATATTCTGATTGGTTAATCTCAGGAGTAGACCCTGATTGGTTATCCCAGATGTATATTCTGACTCGTTAATCTCAGGGGTAGACCTTGATTGGTTATACCAGATGTATATTCTGATTGGTTAATCTCAGGAGTAGACCCTGATTGGTTATCCAAGATGTATATTCTGACTTGTTAATCTCAGGAGTAGACCCTGATTGGTTATCCCAGATGTATATTCTGATTGGTTAATCTCAGGAGTAGACCTTTGATTGGTTATTCCAGATGTATATTCTGACTCGTTAATCTCAGGAGTAGACCCTGATTGGTTACTCCCATATTTGTATTCATATAGGACAATATTTAATCGTAAGTTGAGTAAATAGCTAACAACAATGTTTGACATGCAAGGAACTCAAATAGGCTGGTGCTTGATGGTTTGGTAAATATAAACGTGTATATATAACGATGCGTGTTAAATCGGCACACATTTTCAGAACAAAAATCAATGCGTCATAGTATTAAAGACCATAATGGTTTGCAGTTATTCTGTATAAAATCAACAATGACATGTTTAATAGAATTTTATCCAGCTTCCTGAAACACCAAGAGTCCAGAATCCGGTAATGTGTCCGTTATGTAATTATGTTGTGGGCACTCGTTCAACAGGGTGTTTGTTTTGGCTACTGGCGAAGATCGATACCTGAGTAGTCCTACACATCACGTGATTTAACTGGAAATCACACACTAGGAACTCATATCACGAGCATCAATGACTCTATGATAACTTATTTGGAGATCAATATCACGAATAATTTTTATGAGTATTGATGCTGTGATTCTTATTAGGACCTGATATCAGTAAGTTTTTTAGTTAAAAAATAGTTACTGTATGATCAATTATCATGACTCGTATTGTTAATTAATCATGAGCATGAATTACTCTGATAACTTATTATGACCTATCATGAAGTATTGAGCATGGGGTACTATAAGATCTATTATTAGGACATAGTAAAGTGCTGTGAATATTCATATTGGACCAGACTTTACAGGACAACAAAGGTGGTGGAAATATTTGACTCAATGATTCGGTTCTTTCCCCCTAGTAAGTATAAGAAAAATAATATTAAGTCAAAAGTGAAAAGCTGTTATTATTAACCGTTGTTAGAATAAAATCTACATGTACATTAAAAATATGAATGGACACATTCATAAACCATGTATGCTGGAAACCCCCGGACTCAGACTATCAGTCTGTTGATCTCATTTGTCTTTTCCTCTTCTTTATAACTTTTTAGTGAGTTTGAATAACGAATTGACTTATTATGATTTATATAGTAATATCAAAGTTCCTACATTGAACCTTTTGGTCTTATCAACTTGTGTGCATCAAATAATATACCAGTGTTCCATTGCATATTAATTAATAAAACTCGTTATGTGATAGAACATAATGGTTTCGGTTCTAAATTCAAAATATGTAAATATATCTTTTGATTAAGAATTAATTGTCTCAGTTTTTTGTATATTTTAATAATGTTTTTCATTTCTAATCCATAAAGCAAGTAAATAAGACATTTTGAGTCCGATCAGAATTTAGATACAGGTGGAAATGACAAAGCATTCTGAGCTATCAACCCTTAAATTTGATTAAATGTCAAGCAGTTGACTTTCGAAGATGAGGAGAACTTCAGACTTTAGGGGTGTTGGCAACCGGTGGGACCTGCCAAAAATACTATATGAGTTTGAACGAAAACCTACAAGTATTAGAATCGTTAAGTCGACTGTGACTTTGAGTTTCAGGCGCGTATCCAGAAAGGTTGAATTTTCCAATTCAAAGGATGAATCATCCTGAATTCAGGGCATTATATATGACAGCAAATTGACGTTGCTACTGTGACGAAGGTTCGGAAGAATTTATACAACGCATTTCAAGTGGTTGTAAATATTGAATGTACAACCCACAGCCAAAGGTTTATGGTTTCTGTATTTCAATTATCATGGGAATGTTGAAGTTATACGAGAATGTAATATTGATTTTATCAGGTGACTAACGGCAATGCAACAACATGCATGCGTTCAAACCAGACTTTCTCGAGTGAAGTATTGTTTAAAGAGAATTTTCGTGTCTTTGTGCTTATGTTTAATCTTACTGTACTGTGCTTATAGATTCTAAAATGTTGGATAATAATAAAAAGAGTTTTTACAAAAAAAGCCAAAAGTTTAAAGCAGTTTCACGAGTCTTGACCTTTTATAAACCCCGAGTTCTTTTTAACTCATAACTTGGATAGCGTTCTATATGAAGTCAAAAATGTGTAAAAGTGTAAAAGACGGTTAAAACATTTAAGAAAAAAAGATATAGTGAAATTGAGACCTACAATTCTCACCTGACAGGCCAGTGATGTCCATCTTAGGGAGGTTTCTGGCCTTCAGCACTACCACAGTGAGACGGTTGGCTGCGGGTTGATAACACAGAGACACCAGTAGATCCCCTCGGCCTTGCATCTGAAACTGAGAAATGATAGGAGATACGTAAACAGGTTGAAAATTAATAACAAATAAATACATGGGCGTCAAAAAACAAGGACAAAATATATCACGGCGTCAACAAACAAGGACAATAAATACCGCATCTTCGACAAACAGGCAAAAGGTATACCACAGCGTCAACAAAACAAACCAGAAAAACATATACCACAGGCTCAAATAGCAAAAGAAAAAAGATAACACTACAACTTCAACAAACAAGGACAAGATATACCATAGCGTCAACAAACAAGGACAAGATATATCATAGCGTCAACAAACAAGGACAAGATATACCAGAGCGTCAACAAACAAGGACAAGATATACCACAGCGTCAAATAGCAAAAGAAAAAAAGATAACACTACAACTTCAACAAACAAGGACAAGATATACCATAGCGTCAACAAAACAAACCAGAAAAACATATACCACAGCGTCAACAAACAAGAACAAGATATACCACAGCGTCAACAAACAAGGACAAGATATACCATAGCGTCAACAAACAAGGACAAGATATACAATAGCGTCAACAAACAAGAACAAGATATCTATACCTTAGCGTCAACAAACAAGGACAAAATACACCATTGCTACGGTTACCATACATGCAAAACGTACCAAAGCCTCAATAAATAACGATAAAACGAACAACATTGTCAACAGACATGGACAATATATATCACAGCGTGAACACAAGGATAATATATATTACAGCGTGAACAAAAGGATGATATATATCACAGCGTGAAAACAAGGATAATATATATCACAGCGTAAAAACAGGGATGATATATATCACAGCGTGAAAACAAGGATGATATATATTACAGCGTGAAAACAAGGATGATATATATCACACCGTGAACACGAGAATGATATATAACACAGCGTGAACACAAGAATAGTCAACAAACAAGAACAAGATATACCACAGCGTCAACAAAACAAACCAGAAAAACATATCCCACAGCGTCAACAAACAAGAACAAGATATATATACCTTAGCGTCAACAAACAAGGACAAAATACACCATTGCTACGGTTACCATACATGCAAAACGTACCAAAGCCTCAATAAATAACGATAAAACGAACAACATTGTCAACAGACATGGACAATATATATCAAAGCGTGAACACAAGGATAATAAATATCACAGCGTGAACACAAGTATACCTTAGCGTCAACAAACAAGGACAAGGTATACCATAGAGTCAACAAACAAGGACAAGATATACAATAGCGTCAACAAACAAGAACAAGATATATATACCTTAGCGTCAACAAACAAGGACAAAATACACCATTGCTACGGTTACCATACATGCAAAAACGTACCAAAGCCTCAATAAATAACGATAAAACGAACAACATTGTCAACAGACATGGACAATATATATCAAAGCGTGAACAAAAGGATGATATATATCACAGCGTTAACACGAGAATGATATATATCACACCGTGAACACGAGAATGATATATATTACAGCGTGAAAACAAGGATGATAATAACGATAAAACGAACAACATTGTCAACAGACATGGACAATATATATCACAGCGTGAACCCGAGAATGATAGATATCACAGCGTGAACACAAGAGTAATATATATTACAGCGTGAAAACAAGAATGATATATATCACAGCGTGAACTCGAGAATGATATATATCACAGCGCGAACACGAGAATGATATATATTACAGCGTGAAAACAAGAATGATATATATCACAGCGTCAACACGAGAATGATATATATCACAGCTTGAACACAAGAATAATATATATCACAGCGGGAACACGAGAATGATATATATCACAACGTGAACACAAGAATAATATATATAACAGCGTGAACACAAGGATGAGAAAAACATATACCACAGCGTCAACAAAACAAACCAGAAAAACATATCCCACAGCGTCAACAAACAAGAACAAGATATACCACAGCGTCAACAAAACAAACCAGAAAAACATATCCCACAGCGTCAACAAACAAGAACAAGATATACCACAGCGTCAACAAAACAAACCAGAAAAACATATCCCACAGCGTCAACAAACAAGAACAAGATATATATACCTTAGCGTCAACAAACAAGGACAAAATACACCATTGCTACGGTTACCATACATGCAAAAACGTACCAAAGCCTCAATAAATAACGATAAAACGAACAACATTGTCAACAGACATGGACAATATATATCACAGCGTGAACCCGAGAATGATATATATCACAGCTTGAACACAAGAATAATATATATTATAGCGTGAACAAAAGGATGATATATATTACTGAGTGAACACAAGGATAATATATAATACTGCCTGAATACAAGGATAATATATATTACAGCGTGAACTCGAGAATGATATATATCACAGCGTGACCACAAGGATAATATATATCACGGCGTGAAAACAAGGATAATATATAACACAGCGTGAACACGAGAATGTGATATATCACAGCGTGAATACAAGAATAATATATATTACAGCGTGAGCACAAGGATAATATATATCACAGAGTGAACACAAGAATATTATATATTACAGCGTGAACACAATGATGATATATATCACAGCGTGACCACAAGGATAATATATATCACACCGTGAACACGAGAATGATATACATCACAGCGTGAACACAAGAATAGGATATATCACAGCGTGAACACAAGGATGAGAAAAACATATACCACAGCGTCAACAAAACAAACCAGAAAAACATATCCCACAGCGTCAACAAACAAGAACAAGATATACCACAGCGTCAACAAACAAGGACAAGGTATACCATAGAGTCAACAAACAAGGACAAGATATACAATAGCGTCAACAAACAAGAACAAGATATATATACCTTAGCGTCAACAAACAAGGACAAGGTATACCATAGAGTCAACAAACAAGGACAAGATATATCATAGCGTCAACAAACAAGGACAAAATACACCATTGCTACGGTTACCATACATGCAAAACGTACCAAAGCCTCAATAAATAACGATAAAACGAACAACATTGTCAACAGACATGGACAATATATATCACAGCGTGAACTCGAGAATAATATATATCACAGCGGGAACACGAGAATGATATATATCACAGAGTGAACAAAAGAATAATATATATTACAGCGTGAGCACAAGGATAATATATATCACGGCGTGAACACGAGAATGATATACATCACAGCGTGAACACAAGAATGATATATATCACAGCGCGAACACAAGAATAATATATATAACAGCGTGAACACGAGAATGATATACATCACAGCGTGAACACAAGAATAATATATATTACAGCGTGAACACAAGGATAATATATATTACAACGTGAACACAAAGAAAGCAAAGACAAAACACTTTACTATAAGAATGGGACGCAAACACTGCAATTGAAACCACGAAATCAATAAAAAAAATCGCAACATATATTGCATCTAGAAATTTAGATTTGACCACAATACTAGAACAAAACGAACGAGTTTGTAAATCGTCTAATAAAACTACCCGTAACGTACACAATATTTATCTGTTGATAAAACTATACCTAAAACCTAATGAACATAGTCATTGCCTTTGTTTGACTCGGTAGGTGTGCTTGACGTTCTCGCAACCAGAAGTCGTCTTCCCGCTTGGTAGTCATCGGAACACATTTAGACACACATCAATGATTTTGCTTGAATTCTTACAACCATGACATACAATAACTGGTCAATGTGGCTAGAATGGTTGAAATATTGTAAAACAAAAAATGACCGCTGTTGTTTATTTAAAAAAGTATTCCATTGATTAAACTAACCGTGATACGTTTATTGAATAATACCTCCATATCTATTTGTAATGTTTAATATAGCTATAAGATTAGGTGATAGATACCTGTTCCCTCTCGTCAAGTACAACTGTTATTAGCATGGCGTCTGACGGTCATACACAGAAATCAGACACATAAAAGTAATCTAAAACTCCAAAACAGAAACATTGATTTCTGTTCTTCCTAGTATCGCTGTTTCAGCATTGGTCATGATTATTTTCCGTCGGAATTCCCAAGATGTTGTTAGAGATGTGTACAGGAAATGACGTCAACGTGAGGCCATATTGGATGACTTTCCTCTCTGGGTGGTCTAAGGAATGTCCTGTTGTTGCGTTTTGTCAGTGCCCATACTTGTACACGGTACATGATGGTGTCCCAGCGGTCATACTAATATACGAATGAGTTGTTCGTGATTGTCCTCGGACTTAACTACCATTATAAATTGTATAGTAAGTCGTGTGATTTAACACATAAACTAAAAAGTAGCTGATAAATAATACTAAGATGATTTTATAACGAAAGCTGATGTTATTTTAAAACAAAGAATAATAATATTGTACAGCTTAAACAAAGATTATTTTACAGATTAGACTAACTTCCCATTTTAAGCATTGACTAAGATTATAATATCACCTCTTTCCCGAAAATATGGTAAAGTTCGACTGTGAAATTTCGAATGATTACATAAAAGATGTCCTAGATAACGTGAACATAAAGAAAGAACACATATGAGAAGAGCAGGTATCTCTCAGGCATACCTATAACAAACTTCACAAAATGTATGTTTTAGAATTGTTTGTTTCCAAGAGACGATGTCATTTGCCGACTATATTTTGACGGTAGATACTCTTCCTCTGACCAAAATCACATTTAAATAATGACACCTTACTGAACACGCTTATCTACGTATATTTACATTCTGTGTTGCATTTGCCTATATGTCGTTAGTAAACCAAATTGCAGTATATGAGACTGTATACTACAATTTACAGTGATACGGCCAGTGTAGGAATACAGCTGGTACAAGAAAAACAAACATGGCCGCCCGATATTTTCGGTATCAATAGGCCTATAGTCGGAAAACATTCTGGGTTCGTTAGCATTGAGCAATATAGGTCATCACAAAAAAATAAAGCAACTTGACAAATTATGACAATATAAATTTATTATAAAAATTTATTGTAAGCGCCATTCTAGATACAAAATTACCAAGTTTGTCGACGTCAACACACAGGGGATCGGTTTCGAGATTTTGAGTTATGCATAACATCAGTGAATAACCACAACACTAAAATTCAACATTTCTAAAACCTTGTAAAAGTCGAGGGTATCGACAAGGTTTTAAAACGTGTATGAATACCTTGTTAAGTGTTGTGGTTTTCAGTGATGTCATCCATTACTCAAAATCACGAAACCGAGCCCCTGTGCACGTCGTCTGCTAGCGATGCTAATCTGACCGATTAGACTTGGAATCTATTTCAAACGAAATGTCCTTGGAATCGTTATCACCTACTGAAAGGACCACTTTAATTAAACGTTTCCAAGTATATATGCTTCTGAAAATAACGTAATATTCCAGTCGAAGGAAACAAGCGTTTCCGAGGAAACCAATCAAGTCCGTTCAGCGCCGCATCACTTCAAAATACATGTAATCTATCAATGCGCGAAAAACAGCTTTAATTTTAAACAAGCAGAAGTTATGTAGTCATTAACAATTTTTGCAACATATACACACTCATTTGAAATAAATAATAAAGTTAAGTTTGTGTTTAAACCATTTTATGTGCGTGTGATTTTCAATGACACGAGGGACTATATTATTTCTTCTGGAAATGTCGGCTGTTCTGGGATTTGAACTTACTGACGTCACTGATATGATAAGCGGGAAATTCAAACGTATTTTAGCTTCAGTTACTATACAAAACAAACTATATACATATAAATTTATATATAAGCATTGAACTGTTACCAGATGCAGTATACAGGCGCCCAACGGGCGACATTCTATTTATCTGTCACCCAAATTGCATTCATATCGACTGTATACTGCATCTGGTAACAGTTCAATGCTTAAGTAACAGTGTATTAAGTAAGCCTTAGGAACGACACTCAGGTGTGTCCATGATGCTCACACTGAACACCCCCAATATACTGCTATCGGATACCATTTGTATGACTGCGCACCCTTCTAATCAATGGCGGACGCCGGAGTGTCACGCCTCCACCTCATCTTTCAGCGATAATTTGCGAAGGATTTTACAATGACAGGCGTGTTTTTTTTTTATCAGAGACTATAACAGGAAACAATAAAAAATAAATCGATGGACGATGGGAACTTGCCACAATGACTGTTTGACGTAGTGAGGGGACCGTGTTTCCATTCCGGGTATTGAATATCCCTTATTTCCATTACTCGTTATCGTCCTGGTGTTTGTCGGCCACTAATTAATTGTCATACAAATCGTATTGTCACCTTCTCACGGCCGTTTTAACACTTCACAACAGGTTCGACTCAGAGACGGAATTCTATAAAGCTTAGTATGGATATAATGATAATACCTCGGCAGCAATACCAGGGCGTGGTATTCTATATTATCCTCCACAGATAATGATGTTCTATGATAATTAGTATGGACTGGACAATAATATGACAATGGTATATGACATGGGACCATAACACCAGGCAGTAGTGTTGTTTAATACTACATTGTTAAAATAAACTGGATAATGATATGTAATATAAACATTATGGATAGGTGGATAATACCACAGGGTAGTATACTATTATACTCATTGTTGATTAGTGGATGTTACAGGAGCGTAGTATCCTTTAATACTCAGTATGAATGAGATTTTATGATTCTAGACGATAATATTAGGGCGTAGTATTCCATTATACTATGTATGGAAAGTCTAATAATGTTTTATGTTATTCAGTATGGATAGTTGATAGTAGGGCGATGATACCAGAGCATTATGAATGGGTCCAGCACTCTTTAATACTCAGTAGAGATAGGACGATTACACGAAGGCGTAGTATTCAGATAAAGAGTATCATTAAAAACTAGAATAGATAAACAAGAATGTTACAAATGTAACAACATAAGCCAGATCAAATGTGTTATATATCGTGTGGGCTAAAAGGACAATTCTATAATGAGGCCAATGGAATTAGAGATAAGTTGTTTAAGCTTTGTTTTCAACCAGCAGCCTTTACGAATGGCACAGCGCTGTACGTAGGACGTATAGTGTAACGAGTCAGCACTACCTTTATTTACAAAATGTCAACCATTGATAGAACCTGTTATAACGTGACACTTAAATCGAACATGGTGTGAACAGCGTATGGCCAGCAATATCAATATTAGATTTCATTACTGTTTCGATTGTGCTAGATCCATCATTCTGACACACTGTTTGTGTTCGGCAAGGTTGGGCAGTTCACCTGTATTCTAGTAACTGATCACGTGACATTGATTACAGGTATGCCAGGCAGCATAAGTACACGTCGGGTACATGGAACTAGTGAAATAAAATGACAGGTCGAAAATCCTTTGCTCAATTACCTTACAGGTATTATCATACAACACAATATATTTCGTATATAGTGAGAACATCATAAGGATCAAACAATAAGATGGCGTTAGGCTGTTTCCAAACTGTCGTTTACATGACGACACAGAAGATTTCATGCCACAAATATTAAGAATATATATTTATAATAAACCATAGCTATGATTTTACAATATACATTTTTAGCATGACACCTTTTCGGACATCACGCAGCATTGGCGTAACGCTTTGCGTTCATACCTGCATGAATGTTACAAACATATGTTCAATCACTGTATATAATGCAATATGACAGTGCGTATCAGTGTATCAAAGAATACATTATACAAAAATTACAGTTGGTATTATTGTTTGTTTCAGAATATATTACAATTTTACAGTAAGTGTTGTAGACACTTCATATTCACTAAGTCTTTGGACGTATTTGTTTAAAATTAGTTTGTAGCTTTCTGCGAACGTTTCTGCAAATGTTTCGAATGTTTACCAAGGTCATTGTAAGTTGAAATCACGAGGAATAATTACTTTAATTTCACAATAGCTATCATTTAATGACATTAGCAGAATGGAATGAAGCAGGTGTATTTGTTTTCGATTCCTTTACTGTGAATATAGCCAGATGGCTTATTAACCATTTATAACAAGCAAAAAAATATCATTCACCTGCGTGATCAGTTGTAAACATTTTAAAACAAACATTTTATCATTGTTAAGAAGAATATTGACCAGGACAGAGCCAGACAGAGCCAGACAATCTTGCTGTGTATGTTGAGGGCTTTCGACAGACCTTGGATACCCACACTGATAATTGGGACGTGCTAATGGATCTCTCCCAGGTCTAGGAGTGTCTTCCACATAGCTTGTTCCTCAGGAAGCTCTCCCAATATGATGTGTCAGACGAGGCTGTTAGTCTGACGAGCAGCTACCTGGGGAACAGGAAGCAGCAGGTGTGGCAGGGAGACAACACTACCGATTGGACATCTTTAATTAACACGTTCCCCAAGGATCAATTCTGGGTCTGTGATTTTTGATATATCGTTTTACTGTGTAAAAGATGTAAAAGTATGCTTATGACAATAGTCTTTGCTATAACAACAATACTTTACATTGTTGAAATTAATATGTGTCGAAGTTTAAGAAACATGTTATAATGGTGTGTGGGAACACCTGTAAACAGTTAGCAATCAGCAACTTACATCTAAAGCTTCCAAACCTTTGATTAAAAAATGATTGTAATTTCAAAATTTGATCATAGTCACCTTATACATCATATGGCAAGTCAGCAACACGTACACTCGAGAAGCATAATACAGGGGGCGTTTGCTTTGTGCTAAAAGATTTTAAGTCTAGCTTTAAAGAACGACTATTAAAGCTTTTCACAAGTACATATATAGTAGTTGATGGTTTATAATATCTGTTTGACGTCGTGAAGAAACAAAATCTTTTTCGTTTCAGGGCAGAGGAAAAGTACATGTTGTTGTAAGGTAATAGCCATTAGACCTGACTACTAGTCATTCAGGTGGAAGGGGGAACATGTACAAAACAACCCATTTAATGCACAATTTATTTTTCTTGGAACTAGGACATAAGCGAAGTCGACTGTGGTACAATCACAGATTAATCAGGTTTACACCTATATTTACAGTATTCATCCTTATGTCTGATTCTATACTCTACGGTAGAGTCATGTGACATTTATGTCAACAATCAAATATAGGTCTGTTGCAAGGAGGAGTTTTGTTGCCATTATCACACACTAATCATATGCTATATCATTCTTATTTAACTTATGATAAATTTACGCTTGAATTTACATGTTATTTTCATATCCACTGTCTGCAACTTTAAATTTCCAATTATTCGTTGAAAGAATATTTATATAGCGACTGTATCTCAGATTATCCAAGCAAATTAACTTAACTGAATCCAAGGATAAACTTCAGTTGGAAAACAACGATTATTTTAATCAATATAGTAACCACTGTATGACAACACGATTTAACCCTACAGTGCTTCAATAGTGGTATGTGACTGAACACCATCAAGGTAATAGTCTAAACACACGTTTGTAAGATAAGGAATTACCTTCTTATTTTACCATTTTCGTGTTGTTTTTTGTTTGTCACATGCACGATATGAAATATCTAACTAAATCAATATCGATGTTAGGCCGTATTGTAAGTAAACTTATAAGTTAACTGCGTCAGACATTATACAAAGGTTTTCGTGTGGCATGCAATTACATGATATGCACTCTCCAAACCACAAAGTGGTTTTGCCAGTCAAGCTGTGTTTATGTACATAATGTGTCGGGAAAGTTCCATCTTTAACGCTAATTTCATGTCGGACGGAGAAGACTCGTTACGTACAAAACAATATAACATTCTATGATAGGAAATTCTCTAAAAGCTTTCCTGTGATCGCAGTTTTTCATAACGTGGCTTTTCTGTGTAATTAACCAGCGACACAGAAACTTGTGACATGATGGCGTGCACACATCGTGTTTTGATGAAGGTGCTTAGCAGTTTGGCATCTGTGTCAGAGCAAATAAAACCACGCTCCGCCTCTTCCCTGTCTAGGGTTAACGACGCCAGGCTTCTCATTGAAATATACATGGAGTTTACGTCACCATGTTAATAGTCCTGACTTTCCATATTTGGTGTTTATCTTTTTGTCTTTATATTCTGTCTATCCTTTTGTATTTGAGTGAGTGTCGAACCTTCTTCCTTTTGATGTTTGTCCTTTTATTTCCTTAGTTCAAAACATGTTACACTATAAAGAGCTGAAATATACGGTAAAGACAAAAACTGTGATCCATTTAACTGTTGTCTCAGAGTTTTTAAATGTGTGAATTAAACAAACTGATATATAACTGAGCCACTATATAGTGCCCTTTACAGACACCCGTGTCGACGTCCTGGTAGAATAGTGTTGGCAGGGGCTAGGCCTGGTCTTACTGACACCCGTGTCGACGTCCTGGTAGAACAGTGTTGGCAGGGGCTAGTCCTGATCTTACTGACACCCGTGTCGACGTCCTGGTAGAACGGTGTTGGCAGGGGCTAGGCCTGGTCTTACTAACACCCGTGCCGACATCCTGGTAGAACAGTGTTGTCAGAGGCTAGGTCTGGTCTTACTGACACCCGTGCCGACGTGCTGGTAGAACAGTGTTGGCAGGGGCTAGGCCTGGTCTTACTGACACCCGTGCCGACGTCCTGGTACATTGTAGAACAGTGTAGGCATGGTCTAGGCCAGGTCTAACTGACTTCCGTGTCGACGTCCTGGTAGAACAGTGTTGTCAGGGGCTAGGCCTGGTCTTACTGACACCCGTGCCGACGTGCTGGTAGAACAGTGTTGTCAGGGGCTAGGCCTGGTATTACCGACACCCGTGCCGACGTGCTGGTAGAACAGTGTTGTCAGGGGCTAGGCCTGGTCTTATTGACACCCGTGCCGACGTGCTGGTAGAACAGTGTTGTCAGGGGCTAGGCCTGGTCTTATTGACACCCGTGCCGACGTGCTGGTAGAACAGTGTTGGCAGGGGCTAGGCCTGGTCTTACTGACACCCGTGCCGACGTCCGGGTACATTGTAGAACAGTGTTGGCATGGTCTAGGCCTGGTCTTACTGACTTCCGTGTCGACGTCCTGGTAGAACAGTGTTGGCAGGGGCTAGGCCTGGTCTTACTGACACCCGTGCCGACGTCCTGGTAGAACAGTGTTGGCAGGGTCTAGGCCTGGTCTTACTGACTTCCGTGTCGACGTCCCGGTAGAACGGTGTTGGCAGGGGCTATGCCTGGTCTTACTGACTACCGTGCCGCCGACGTCCCTCCAGGACTAAGTTGACAGGGCCCATCCCTGGTCTTACATTCAACAGGCAAGACGGAAAGATCGATTACTAGGACGGCGGAGAAGGCGCCTTTCTCCTAATACCATATAAATATATAAATATATTCTGGAGATATATAATGTACATATATAACCTCAGAACTATTTTACTATTCCTCCGAATTCGTATCGTCAAGGTCATATAATATCAAATGTATACGTTAGATAAAGTTTAAAGATTATTGAATGTTGCTTCGACAATTTACTAACGTTTTGGGGGAAAACATAATAATTACATGGGTGAGACTATTCTAACTACAAAATGTTGAATAGTATTGTGGCATGTATCTTGCTGGAGAATCAATAGTAAACTTATCAACCGTAAAACGGTACATTAAACGTTAAGTACCTCGAACGTGTATCAACACTTTCACTATATTGTACCTCATGTTTTTACAAATATATGATGTCGTCTTTTTCTATCCGAGCCTGACTTTCGAGGACTGTTTTTAACGGAAAGGAAAAGTAACACTATATGTTACACTTCCTTATTGATTCTCCATACGAGTTGACGCGAGAATATAAGTGAATTATAGTAATATCGAAAGTCTTTTAAGAAGAGAACCACATCTTCGCGGAAAATGCTGTCTTATTTTTTTGAGCTAATGCCTTTTCGGTAAAAAGATAATTGGAAATTACGTAATCAGTTTTCCCTGTAATCATTTACCGCGTCTCACGAACATCTACGATATACAACAGAATCCATTTCTTAATACTGAGTACTCGTTTATCTTCCCTAGGAACTACGCCATTTAATTGAATGACTAAAGATAATGTGAATTCCGTGCTTCTGCATGCAAAGCGTCCTTATTGTCGGTTTTAATGGTTTTTTTTTCAATTTATTAAGCAATCGTGTTCATCGATTTATTTGAGTGCACCAGCCTCGATAAATGATTATTTGATTGCAGAGCAAGAAAATACGGCACATCATAATGTGTTTCTACGCATGCTTTAAAAAAAACACCCGGATAACTAATGTTCACTTCTTTCGGATGTTTTTCATTCAAGTCCTCATCACATCTTAGCACTTTTGACTAATTGATATTTGATGTCTGAGTGTTATTTTTTCTTAAATAAAATCCAAAGTGCAAAAGTATATGCTGTCGCATTAAACAGACATGTATAACAGTCCTTTCTATGGCCGCTCATGTGATGTTGACCCCAACCGTACCGCATCAATATTTAAAAATTCCACAATCAATCTCTATCATAATTCGTTTAAACTAAACTATGTCTCTAGTAAATATGGAATATTCTACATTGCTAATAAAAAGGAAGGGGCACTGTCAGAGCATAGGTATGACATGTAAGGAAACAATAATTCTGAATGAGGTTGCGCCAATACAAATCGTTGGTAATATTTGTAAGGTAGTAAAATATCTTAAAGATGGTTACTCTAACACAGCTCACAACAAATATGTGAAATGTACATGTATCATCTGTTAACACGATTGGCTGCATGACACAATTGCATGCTAATATCTTTACCTTGAAACGTGTTTACCTTTGTGTGATGAGCTATACCCACTGACTCGTGATATCTCTCTTCGAAGAGATGGTAGCAATTAATTGTGTCGTGCATTTAATTGCACGCAAATATAATGTTAATCTGTTAAAAAAATAATTCATTTTAACAAACAATTACCTTGAAATTTAATCACAGTTGAATGTATGCCATAGTGTTTCTTGATGTACATATACTTATTAGGAAATTACGGCACAATAAAAACAAACGTGATCGCTCGAACGGTTCTGCATGCAACAACATTTTAATTGATCAGGTAATCTCGTTCGTTTCGCACCCAAATGACATGAATGTGGCGTAGTTTTCATTACGAACCAGTAATTCTGCTGATATCGTCGTTATTTGCGGAACACTCGGTCGATATTGTTTCTGTTTCCTGTCTTCGCTTGATTTGCCTTTGAACAACGTTTCAGCTATTCGCTTGTCGTCATAGAATCTGGCTTTGCTCGCCTAATAACGGTCAGGTCACGGCAGGTATATGTCGAGGGCACATGTTATATAATTAACTTGAGGACGTAAAGAAAGCGTTTCGTAGCAGATTTGGTGGAAAATATAATGTAGTATGTCCTAGGAGTTAATAAGAACATATATAATACATGTAGGTGTAAAAGGCAAATTGAATGATGGCGTTATTCGGGTCAGAATCTAAATAAAAACCGCGATCTTATCCTATAAAAATCCTATCTTCGACTGATTCCGTTTTACGTACTTTGACTTTGGCTGGTTCACATGTACTGCTTTTCTGTTTACGATGACTTGACTAAGATTAGCATGAGCAGCCTTTGTTACTTTCACACTCTGACGTTGGCTGTAGTTCGCATGATCAGCTTTTTTTGTACTTTATTTACTGTCGATGGCTGCGGTTCGCAAGATCAGCTTTGTTTTTTTATTTACTGTGACGATGGTTGTGATCGAGAGAGCAGCTGTCATTAATTTACTGCGACGTTGGCTGTGGTTTTCATGATCAGTTTATCTAATTTCCGGTAGATGACTTGCTCAAACAGTCTAGGAGCAATCGGTACAACAATTCTAAGCACAAAAGGTCAACGTTGACAAACAAGAAATCTGACATATAACTAGATCCTTATCAGCGACTTGGTTTCTATAATGATATACAGGACTAAATGTTATCCATAATTTTCAGTGTCTCAATATGTTGGTCGAGACATTCAATGTATTTCATTTTTCAATTAGCTACATTCACAAAATCGTCCAAAAGAAAACACAATCACAAAATAATGCCCAAGAATTATAAATGTAATCACTTTGTATGAAAATGTTTTTGTTTCAGTGAAGCTAAAGATTATTTTAAAGACAATTTTTCTATGAGCCATGAAACAACACAAAGCAAAACAACATTATAAAACCTAGATGTAACGAATCAGATGTAAACAGCTTGAATTCTAAAGCGTATCTTAAACCATTAAGAACAATAATTAGATTTTCACAAACAACCTTGTCCAGGGCGACTGACCACTGTATGCCGATACTGTCTGTCTGACATAACTGTTTCCGTGCGCGTGCCGAGGTTACAGAGGCACTATTGTTTACGCAATCGATGTAGTCATGAATATGCAAATAAAAAGCTTCCCTTCCACTGTATATTTTAACTACACATTGTTTGGTTGACAGAGCCAACCTACATAAATATTCATGTAGTTCCTGGAATACACTTCACCGTAGGCATATAACGACGTAATTATATTTTATGATTGATGTATCCGTTCTGTATGGGAGATTCTGGTCGATGATAGTCTGTGAGGCAGGTCACATGTATGAGACTTAACACTGGCGGCCAATGAAACACATTGGCTGTTTTTATGGAAATATCAATGGAAACACCGATTAAATGAAAATGGTTGCCTTAACAATGAAACACATTGGATGTAAAACAAAACTAAATGAGTATGCTAATGATTGTAGTCGATCACCTACCTTGAGATGGCGTGGGTTGATTTCCTTGGTCAGATGAATTTCCTTCTGGGTTGGATCAACTCCATGAAGAGGATACACAACCTCGCCGATAATCTCGTCTCGCGAGAACCGGTCAAAGCTAAGGACCACGAAATGCAACGTAATTCCTTGAATCTGATTTTCACTGATGCCGTAGAAGGTAAATGTCTCGTCGTACGTGGGACTGAGGGTTTTCCGGAGAACCCTTGTTTTACACTTGTGCCTTTTATCAGGCAGCAGCTGAAGCTTGACGTAGGGATCACACCCTCCTAAACTTGGGTCCCTCTGGGGTAGGTCTACAGCGCGCAGAATCGTCACAAGCAAGGCGGTCTTCAGCGAATCATATTCCACGGAGAAATGGAGGTTTCCCAGTTTCTGTATTTTATTTTCATCAATTTGTTTTTCCCTCATACAAACTTCTTTCTCTGGCGTCTTCCCTTCTTTTTCATTTTCCACGTACACTTCTGATTTCACGTGACCTGAGGACTCTTTTTCGGATTGCATTGAGTACGATGGCGGAAGCATACGTTCAGTTGATCCAAGGTCATGCTGCGACGGCGGAGTAATAGGACTTGTAGCTTTATGCTTCATTGGCGTTCCGCGTGCTGAGACATTTTTCTTGACGTTTGTACTTTCCTTCAGCCCTTTTTTGATGGCAGACGATAGCCTGCTTTGGACCTCCTGAGCTCTCCGCCGTCGATAGCATTTGTACGTTACGATGGTGGCTAACACAATGAAAACTATTGTCCCGGCGACTATCCCAACTATGCCGAATGATGAAACTGAAACAGAAAACAATATACACTGAATATATCTTCATACAATAACATATGGTTAGAGTATAACATTCTCAGTACACTTTATATCTACCGTCATGCGAGCCATGTATATCATTTCAAAACATTTATTATGTCAGGTTAGGAGGGTTAGAAAGCAATGTATCAGCTTTAAAAGAGCTACAAACTGTTTCTAATACGTTGGAAAAATAATAAACAAATTAAAATAATAAATAAATTTATAACAATCAGAAAAGATACCATCAATATGGTGTTTAGTAGTTTTGTATAGGAAATTGTACATTGCTTTTGATTTGGAAGGAATACTATTGCATTTTAAACCAAGCGATAGTTAATGTATCGAGAATTATAAAAATGTAGGTTTGCTGCTTGTTAGGTAAGAAAAAGGAAAACATGCGAACAGACTTGAGATGACAAGCAATGATGTATAGAGAAAAAGTTGAATCCTATGCAGGGTATTGAGGCTGACCACATTAGTGAAAAGACTTCTCAAGCTCAATTCAGGCTGACCCCAATAATAGGAAAAGAACCGTTTCCATTCCAAGCATCTCCAGACAAACGATACCAAAGCTAGAAATGTCGCGACTCTACCCTACAGACATTCACTGTCAATTTCCTAAATTGAGTAGACTAGAAACGGAACTTGTAAAAACCATTCAGGTATGCTCTTCATTAACCACTACGATTTTGCTGCATTGCAAGGGAAAGGAAATTATTCAGGTAAATTTATCTCATTTTACAGTGATATTGTAATTCGTATTCGACTGCATCGTTAATCATGTATTCCTCCACGTCATTTAACGAACACTAGACACAGAACAAACACACGTCACATCTACATCACAATCTCGACACCTCCGTTACACAACCACGACACTTATGTAACCATATGATTTATTAGTGTAATCTATACATGTATGAACAAACGCTTTTAATAGTTGACAAATGCAATCTTTGAAAATCGAAAACAAGTTCACATATTATCTAAATAATATTATTTGAAACCTTGACAAACTATTATTAAATGGTAAGTTTTCAGATCATTCCACATTGACCGTGCCTCTTTTGCTTCAGAGATCCTGACATCAGTTTATCTCAGCGTGTGTATACGGTAGAAAATTCAAGCTTGTAAATTATGTGTGATTTAACTAGAAATGGAGATGTAGATAGACATGCGTGTTTACTGTCCCAGCACGATTTCAAACACACACTGGAGCAACATAAAACAGTGTTTCCATGGCAACAACAGCAAATAATTCAAAGTCTGAGAAATTACTTGGGAAGATCGATAGGACACGAGAGATCATACGAACGACAAGGCATAAAACGTCTTAATCAAAATAGAACTGGAACGTGTTTGTCGATTTTGTCGATTTTGTCTTCAGATAAACTACAGTGATGCCTTACTCCAAGCTCGCGTGCGACGTATGATTTACTTGCCGATGCATGCCACACAATACATATCACGTGATGCATTCCACATTACAAATATCAAGTGATAACTTTTACTTTGGCCAATACCAGTACATGTCACACCGGTACAAGGAAGCAAGTGCACTGGCCAATACCAGTACATGTCACACCGGTACATGGGAGCAAGTGCACTGGCCAATACCAGTACATGTCACACCGGTACAAGGAAGTGAGGTCACTGGCCAATACCAGTACATGTCACACCGGTACAAGGAAGCAAGTGCACTGGCCAATACCAGTACATGTCACACCAGTACAAGGAAGTAAGGTCACTGGCCATTACCAGTACATGTCACACCGGTACAAGGAAGCAAGTGCACTGCAGTTTCAGCGTTCATACAACATTAATAAAACCAATCACCGCAACCGAAGCACAATCCACAGAGGAATCGTTTTGTTCAAATAAGATGAAGAAAAATTCAATTGTTTCTTAAGTACAGATGATCTGTGAATTTCTCGGTTATTTGATTTGTCAAAAAATAAAATCTATAAATATAAATGATCACTTTTTGATCAAGGAAAGGCTTTCAAAATGGCTACAGGCGCTTTTCGTTGTTTGTTTTGTCTCTGCAACAGGTAACTCATATGACGGCGACTCGTGTGACTTGACCACAGCTAATGGGTCCATAACCCAACTGTCCCCCTTCTAAACCACATTGCCAAAGGCCATTGACATTAAGAGGTCTGTCTGGATGTAAATTACACATAAAATCAATGGTGTGGAGTATCCCTGGTGAAGGCAGTCGTCCCTTGTATCAGACAGTTCTATCGCCTATCTCCATGGTCACAGATCACATGACTAGACCCTATTCCTGACGTCTGCCAAGGGCAATCATGGAATCACTTTTTGAAACGGCAAATGTGTCTTTAATGTATTACAAGAAGATTTTGTGCTAAAAAAATTGCAATATTTAAAAACGCATCTGTCCTGCTTATAATAATAATACTAATTATAATTCGAGGTTCTGATATACCGCTTTATCACAACCTAGTTCGTAGGTCGTCTCAAAGCGGTTCACAAATTATTATCCGTGGTTATAGGGCCTTTGTAACCAGCCAATACCTTTCTCAACTCCCTGGGGAGCATACAGTCAGAGTTTCCATTTCGTTGCTAACAGCTAGCATTCAACAATTCTAGCACCGCCCAACCACGTACTCATTTACAGCTCAATAGAATACCGTGCCTCCGTAAAACGAACTTGAACAACACTTTGAGTTATAATTATCTTAACGTTTAATTAAGCTATATGTATCTAATTATTATCCAAGCAGTTCCATCTTCAAATTCCATATGTATTTCTCTGACCATTCAGACACCTCTAAATCGTCCAACCCAGACTATAACTACGATACAGCAGATTGTTACCGATGTATCAAATGGAGCCCCGCTGTTAGTCTTGTGATCGATCTAGCATTAATCTAGCTATGCGTTTGTTTAAAAAGATGACACACGTATAACTTTGGTGTAAAGGTCTGCTATAAGTTTGAGGCAAGGTAGAACAACAGAGCTCCGCCACACTGAAATCTCCTTTCGTTAGTGGAAAATTACCTCCTCGTAAAATACGAAGTAATAAGCATCAACAGATTTGGAGAGTCGAAGTATCAAGTCGACCAAAGTAAACATGTTTAACTGTACCGTATTGGTCGTTTTTAATCAGTGACATTTAAGGTGAAAAAATGTTTATATATGGCATAACTGTTATGAAAATAGAAAAGCAGAAAAACGTAAAAAGTGTCACAAAACTATTTAAAACGTAACAAACAATTTTGGAGTACATCAGATAATCTATTTTTAACTATTTTTTCCATGGAAACCGTGCCAGAATTAATTTTAGAATAGGAAATCGTCCCCATTTTTCAAACCATATTGTTTGCTTGAAGCAATGTGAAATCTTCGGATGCATCCAGCGACATTCACTGAGTTGAAAACAACCCCTCAGTAGAAATATTGGAATATTGTGTTTCGTCACTTTGTTTCCATACAAGATCGACCACGTTACGCTATACGCATGCGTGAATTTCTATATTTAGGAAAAAAAAGATCCTGGTCCATTTGATTAGAAAACAAATATTTACGTCGTTTTTCAAACGAAATGATCGATTAGAATACGGAAGGATAATCAAGATATAATTTTTCAAAATGATATTCGTCCATACCAAATCATTTAAACATTAACCAGCGGAAACTGACGTCGGAACAAACGGTCAATTGAAATGAATTAAGCGATTTGTTATAGTTATCCCGCAGGCGCGAGCCCAATACAGCTGTTTCCGGGCACGCGTTGCCTCTAAAGGTCCGACCATTTCCCGCATTGTATAATAACTGAATGTCATGTTGGCTATAAATTCTACACATTGATCAGATGAATGCGTTTATTTTCTCCTTGCAGACAATGGTTCGACGTTAAACACTTTTTTTATCAAATAATTTGTTGCAAAACCTCATCAATTAGGTGAACATTGGTAACATCAGGGGCGAAATGCCGAATCGTCCATCTCCGATAACGGAATTTTCCTCATTGTTCATATAAACCCGTTTCATCATCATTCTACAATATTAATAGGAAACCTCCAGGAGACTTTTTAATCCTGTGAATATTATATTTGAATTACGCTTACAGATTGTAATTAAGTGATCCATTCCTGGACCGGAAATTAATAGGGGGATGTAATTGAAAATGAAACGTACAAATATAAGGCAGATTAATTCCGATCAAATCATCCTCCTGAATAGAGATATAACATGATAAGGATAGGGATTTTATTGGCATGTTTACTTTTTTCCGGACTGAATTGTTATGTTTCTGGGATAATTATCAGATACTTTATCATGTATTTTTATCTTGTTAACGTTGTTTGCCAAGCCGAACATATCGTTGGAAACACCATATCTCATACTGTGAACTATGCGACCTCAACCTATCCAATAATAAAACATTCACAATACAAAAAGAAAAATCGTGTTTCCCTATGAAATCAAAATATCGAGGAATATGATTTTTAGACCAAACTCTTAAATATCATAACAATGCGACACGTGAAAAAAAGTGTTTGAGGGCTGCCTGGATGTTGCTATCAAGAAAGGGGAAGATCACAACTAGAAATCGAAAGTGCCATGGATATCTTACAACTTAGTTGTATGCCATCCTTGTTAGTCACATTGTAAGTTAAGATTGAGAGAAGCATTGAACTTTGTTTATTTGGATATATGAATGACACAGCTTTGCAAGTTAACATCATAATGCACGTTAAAGTATATTCATGATTGATCAAAAGATCTTTTGAATTCTTTGAAATCCACATCCTATTAATTAATTTTCTTGAGAATAAAGAGCCACAATAGGAACAGGCTATGGTTTAAATGTACTGTACAAAATATTTGTTCAAATGAGTTTGGATAATTGATTTGTTGAGTATCTAGCAGAACCATTGATAATGCGTCGTTTATAAGGATTCTTGTGAAGTTTCGGAATTTAGTACACACGCGGCAGAATGAATGGGGTCGGACATATAGGTCTAGAGATACAGACTTGTGGTATTATTCAGTTTGGATTTCAAGATGTAAATTGTTTTAAATGATAAACCTGATAAATTAAACCCACATTTTAAGTGAATCCAGGTTAGCATGCTCTCGTTTTGTCATTGTCTGTCTGGCTTAGTTTAAAAGTCACGATCCTATTGAAAGTGTAGTAGTCTATAGATTCTCTGTATCCTTCATGAACAGTTCTCTTAGCTTTTCATTATGGATAATATTTGGATTGTAAGTTACTGCGGGACCAGCTGGACAATAGTTGCATGGGGATACAGAACATCATTGAAAGAGGAGTTATTTTCAAGGTCATCTTAAGTCAACTGTTTAAGCGTTTGCCTGTAGTTTAAAAGCCTTGAAGCAGTGACTTTGGAATTACTGTAAGAATTGGCAGGTATACTAATGTTAATGGCATATGTTCCCTTGTTTGCACTTGTCCTAACCAATCAGTAACTGAGGCTGTAAGAATTGGTAGGTATACTAATGTTAATGGCATATGTTCCCTTGTTTGCACTTGTCCTACCCAACAGTAACTGAGGCTGCAACGCAATCGAATCAACAGCAGTACCAGTTCCATCGATGCACTTGTACTTAATTGAATGATAAAAGTTGTGCGTTACTCATGTAGGCAACGCAACATTCACTAACACGTTTTGTCACGTGCTTTGTCGTTTTTATGACAACCACACACGAAATCTGCCAAGTTCGTGAATGGATTAAAGGATTAGCACACGTCTACAGCACGTGCCTGTCACTATCGTCATGCACATTAGACAGATGGTGGTGAATCTCACGGTAGTGAACTCGATTACTGACGCTGGATCCTATGTCCTAACCACCTCAACTGCACGCGAACCGTCGGAACATAATACCTTTGTCACCGCTAGGCATAACATCAGTCGTGCGTTTTGTTTGAACAGTTGTCTCTTGTCATTAGCCTTTTTGTCGCTGTGTTCATCGAACCTCTATCATTGCCATGTTTATACCATTCATGTGGTCGACTGTCGATAACTGCCTACGACATGTTCTAGGATTTTTCTTCATTAAATTGAAATTGGCCTTTATAAATTGTTTCTAAATAAAAAAGATACTTGGCATGTTTGAATTAGCAATTCGCATTCGTAGTAAATAAAATAAAATAAATAAAAACATACTACAGGCTCAATAAACAAAGACGAAATTTAATTTACTGCAATGTAAACAAAAACAAAACATATCATAGCGTCAGTACATAACAGCGCCAACAAGGACCAAACAACAATTACGTCAATACACATTGACAAAATCAGAACTCGGTTGAATCAAAACGGCACAACATCCACTGAAGAGACTTCACTACTGCAAATTATCATAACATGAACCCTTTCAAAAGGTGTTGACGAAAAAGGTGCTCCGGAAAGAGAAATTAAATATAAATACGTGTTGATAATATTGACAGAAAGCGGTATAATGTCTAGATATATTTCTTTACAAAGAACCGCACGCTTGGGTATGGGTCGGTTCAGTAAATACACTGCAACTCACGAAGGCGATATTAGTAATGGGAGTAGTCTTCAAACGGGGAAACGATTATAAAATTGATTGCATCATTGCAACGACTTTGTCAACATAGCTCTGGCTATAGATAAGCTATTATTAAGGCAGTAATATAATACCCTAGTACACGACATCCCTTTGGACCTGTGCAAATGAAAACGTGACAGACAATATTACAGGAACCGGAAGTAAGGACTGTTATTTTAGGAACAGACATCATTATCAGCCTTTACTCAAATAACTTGACATCAGAATTAATTTATAACATTCAACAACGCTAATAATGGAAGGAACAATCAAGTAACGTGTCTTTTGTCAGGAAACAATTGCAATTGATAAATTTATTTTAATCGAAGCATTGTTTTCTTCTCTTTTCGTGTACTGTTCGAATTACATGCCTACCCCACACTAGAACAAGTACCATGTCAGGCACCTGAGGAGGGTGTGGTCGTATTGGCTCCAATTTCTTTAAGGTGGGTGGTGATGAGGCTGATCTTCATCATTAACGAATACTACACAATCTTGTAAGCATCAGTCACCAGTCCAACAATTCCATCGCTTCATTAACACAAACGATTACCGCCATGACAGGATATAATGACAGGGTTGTATCACTTTCACATTAGAACGCCTAACGAACACAAACCAATACATGTCTTATTCTGATATCCTGATAACCCTGCCGCTGTGATTACACGATCTTTAATCGCTACTGGCATCAAAATAACCTAATGAAATTAGTGATACTAATACAAGCGTCACTTCGCCTTGCAATCAGCGCAGAACATCAAAACAACCAACGAATCTGGCGTACGTGGCAACGGCTTACATCGTCAAAGAGTCCTTATCTGTATCGGCGTGTCCTGACGAACTCCACCGTAGTGACGTCGGCTGATATGATTATACGATGCATAAATTAACAATGAACTGCAGTCTGATATCATATTGATCCGGTCCGGCAATACCATGGGTGTGCCGCCATGTTGTTTTTATGTGAGGGTATCGTTTACGGCGGAGTCTAGATGGGTACACAGCTTTAAGCTACATGTATAACGCAAAAGACTCACGCCACTGTTTCGTCGTTATTGAAGGGTGAACAGACTCGCGTTATTGGTTCTCCTTTATTAGGGAGTCAACAGGCAGCCTCATCACTTACTCGTCTGTGATGAAGATTCAACAAAATAGCGTTATGACCAAAGGCTTGTCTTTGATAAAGAGTCAACAGGCCGGCGTCACTTGCTCGTCTGTGATGAATAGTCAATACTATGGCATCACTTTCTCATCGGTGATGAAGATTCAACAAAATAGCGTTATGACCACTGGCTTGTCTTTGATAAAGAGTCAACATATGACGTCCTAATATGCATGATGAGCCTAGATAATGACGTCTTCACTTTCTCGTCTGTCATGATGAGCCTATATAATGACGTCCTCACTTGCTCATGATGAGCCTATATAATGACATCCTCACTTGCTCGTTTGTCATGATGAGGCTAGATAATGACGTCCTCACTTAATCATGACGAGGCTAGATAAAGGTATTATCAAAATTATGATTTCACTAACTCATCTGTGATGTTTATTACCTGGCGGGCGTATACGGACTGTTTATGTTGGCGAGTCAATATCACGGTGGTACTGACTCGTCTGTGATTTAGATTCAACAGAATAGCATTTCTTGGCTGTAGGTGATGAAAAGTCACCATCATGGCGTCATGCTCATTGGCTTGTCTATAGTTAGGAGTCAACAAGCTGGCGTCACTGCGTCATCTGTGATGTAAATGTAGGGAGACTCAAACAGAATTCAATTATCTGTCTATGAGAGGATCATTCAATTCGTCACGCAATCACTGAGAGGTTATTTCTACTGAGAACTAAGGCCCCATATGCCTTACTTAGCTTTTTCCGATCCGTCAGTTAGTTACGTCAGTGGTACAGCGCAGTGAACCTTTCCATACTAGTTTTGGCAATGTTTTACAAGTTTTCCTTTCCCTTATTCTTTAGTTATTTTTTATTCTACTTGTATGTGATATGTTAACAAGGGTGACAAACCAAATTATAAGGTCATCAATTCTTATAAATTTTCTAACGGTGAAACGAATACTCTTGTGGTAAACTGATCGAGTAACACGGTAATATACATAAATTTAACACTTTAGACAAGTAAACAGGTATGATAATATCCTAATTTGTATGACACTTTAACCTTAAGCTTCAGCAATAGGTTTGACAATGTCTCAAGCTCGACATTGAGACAAAGGACCAAACGCAATCAATAAAAATCACAACTTGTGAAAAAACCCAGTCTGGGCAAGTTCTCCCCCATTTCATATTTTTCTCTATTCATGATAGTGTAAATACGTGTTCAAGATATTAAAATAAATGACAATCTAAAAATTCAAACTATAAAGGGACGTTACATAAACTCATGTAAAACAACCTAAGATATATTCTATTTATTCTTACGATTCCTGCTACTGTGTATCATAACTTTTCGGGGCCACTCAACAACAAGTTTCCAGGTGAATTTGCCTAAAACTGTATAGATGCTGCTTTAATAATCTTTTGATGCCTGTGCTAGAAAATAATTGAAATAGGAAAAATTGATATAGATAGTCTTAATTGATAACATTTATAAAGTATCTGATAGCCAATCGAACTGCTACGTTAGTCAAATAACCGGAAATTCTTGTCACCATCGTCACCTTTTTGCTACATTACATCTCCAACACACAGGCTAGATAGATAGATAGATATTCTTTATTTCCTCTTACATAAGAGATTATACACATAAAGATACATTTCACATATTACAGAATATCGGGAAACATCTACAGAACAGAGATCATATCTTTCAAAAGGTGTTTAATATTGGTGGCTACTGCTAGCATAAGTTGCTCCCATTCGTCATCTGGTAGTGATACTTTAGTTCGATCTCCAAGAAGGAAGTTTGTTTGGTCGCTTTCTTCCAAAAATGAGAAGCCAGCGTATGAATTCACATTTATACAGTCTACAACTTTCTCTAAAAACATATCTCTACTATGAAATAGGGCTGGACATTCGATGACAAAGTGTGTCACAATATCACTACTTTCCTTCGAGCACAGTTTACAAACAACGTCAGTGTTCTCCCAAGTAAATGATAATTTGAGGATATACACTATGTCCCACGTAAACGGTCTATATTTCAAGCTTAGAAGTAACAACGGGCTAGGGCCTCTATTCATATGAATACACCACATCTAGTTGTTTTTGCACTAAACATTTGGACGCTGCAAGCAATAACGTATCATCCGCTAAGAAAACGCACTTCTCTAATATTTTTCCTTTACTGTTTGATTCGGTATGATTTTTATCACCAAACTACTGGGAAATTTGAGCATTAAAATCACTCATAACAATTACAGTTCCCTCTTCAACGTATCGATCATACATATCGGATAAAATGACGATCGATTCAATATATAGACGAAAACGTAGGAGTTTGCTGTTTTAATACGAACACCAATAATCCTGTCACTTCCATCATGCAGTAACGGTGAAACACGTAGTCGTTTATTCCACAGTAAACGACTATGAGAATTTCTCAAAATTGTATTGATTAACGTATATGCTTTTTGTATTAATTATGAATTTTACTGTAAAGCGCTTTAGAGTGGCTTATGTTAGCTAGATAGGGCGCTATATCGAATGCTGTATATTACACCATTACATATGATACGGAACACTTCTTTCACACATATTTTAATTATTTTATCCTTACATTTACATGGTTGAGTCGTACATCAAAGAAATGTCCATCTGATCCAAAAAAATTAGCAGTGACTTTCTGATTGACGTTTATTGAAATAGATGCTTTCATACTTCGTGTTTGTAATAATTTTCAAAGATCTTTACTAAAATTATGTGGTGTATGAAATCAGGAATTTAATACACGTTTGCCTTCCTATAACCGGATCCCTGAGTTTCAGGTCGCTTACGTCACTGCAGAAGGCTTCTGATGTTATGTAAATGTCAATCACCTTACATAGTGACGGCATAACCATAGGATTACTATAGGATTACAAAAATACATGATTAGCCGGATGTATACCATCACTGTCATCCTTTAGATGATGATAGACTTCATTGTACTGATGTTATATTGGAAAAGATCAAGCGTTGAATATTTTTTATCATTAATGATCAACAATGACGGTGTATGTTATTAATTACATGGGGGCAAAAGGTGATGCAGAAATTACAAAAAATAACAGTTTTCAATCTTAATGTTCATTTTGCAGTATACCAATTTTATCATTTGCAATTTGTGAAAACAAGAAAAAAGGAAAAAACAATATTTTCGTGATATTGTGTTGTAATTATTTATTTTCATTCACTAGTCAAGTAATCACTGGAAACACTAAAAAAGGAAGCGCATATTTAAAAAAAAATAGGTTCAGTTGCTTTAAATAAATAAAAAAAGGAAACCCACATCAAAAGTATCCCATAACATATGTAAAATGGAGAAAATGGAATGGGTGCCTATGACATTCTTTATTGCGTTACAAACGTACAACTTTGGCTACAGAAGATGATAACAAAATAGTAAAAATATTAATATTTAGTACCTGGTAATTTCTCATCACGTAACTATATTTGGTCCCGTAATGATGTCAATGTAATACGTTATCACGGTATAACAACAGTTGTCGATCCTACAAGAACATGTCCTTACCCTTTGGTCAATGTTACAATTATTGTTGATCTATAAAGAACGTGTGCTTACCCTTTGGTCAATGTTACAACTGTTGTTGATCCTTACAGAACGTGTCCTATCCCTTTTGTCATTGTTACAAATGTTATTGATATTGAAAGAACATATCCTATCCCTTTGGTCAATGTTACAAATGTTATTGATCCTGAAAGAACATGTCCTATCCATTTGGTCACTGTTTCAATTGTTGTTGATCCTAACAGAACGTGTCCTACCTCTTTCGTAACTGTTACAATTGTTGTTGATCCTTACAGAACCTGTCCTATCCTTTGGTGACTGTTACAGCTCTTGTCGAACCTTACAGAACGTGTCCTATCCCTTTGGTGACTGTTAAAACTGTTGTTGATCCTTAAGGAACGTGTCATTACCCTTTGGTCAATGTTACAACTGTTGTTGATCCTTACAGAACATGTCCTATCCCTTTCGTGACTGTTACAACTGTTGTTGATCCTTACAGAACATGTCATATCCCTTTGGTCACTTTTACAACTGTTCCCGATTCCTACAGAACGTGTCCTACCTCTTTCGTAACTTTTACAATTGTTGTTGATCCTTACAGAACATGTCCTATCCCTTTCGTGACTGTTACAACTGTTGTTGATCCTTACAGAACATGTCCTATCCCTTTGGTCACTGTTACAATTGTTGTTGATCCCTACAGAACGTGTCCTATCCCTTTGGTCACTGTTACAATTGTTGTTGATCCTTACAAAACTTGTGTCCTATCCCTTTGGTCACTGTTACAACTGTTGTTGATCCTTACAGAACGTGTCCTATCCCTTTGGTCAATGTTACAACTGGTGTTGATCCTTACAGAACGTGTCCTTACCATTTTGTCAATGTTACAGCTGTTGTTGATCCTTAAAGAGCATGTCCTATCCCTTTGGTTACAATTGTTGTTGATCCTTACAGAACTTGTGTCCTATCCCTTTGGTGACTGTTACAGCTGTTGTCGAACCTTACAGAACGTGTCCTATCCCTTTTGTGACTGTTAAAACTGTTGTTGATCCTTACAGAACATGTCCTATCCCTTATGTGACTGTTACAACTGTTGTTGATCCTTACAGAACGTGTCCTATCCCTTTGGTGACTGTTACAGCTGTTGTTGAACCTTACAGAACGTGTCCTATCCCTTTTGTGACTGTTAAAACTGTTGTTGATCCTTACAGAACATGTCCTATCCCTTTGGTGACGGTTAAAACTGTTGTTGATCCTTAAGGAACTTGTCATTACCCTTTGGTCAATGTTACAACTGTTGTTGATCCTTACAGAACATGTCCTATCCCTTATGTGACTGTTACAACTGTTGTTGATCCTTACAGAACATGTCATATCCCTTTGGTCAATGTTACAACTGGTGTTGATCCTTACAGAACGTGTCCTTACCCTTTGGTCAATGTTACAGCTGTTGTTGATCCTTAAAGAACTTGTCATATCCCTTTGGTCACTGTTACAATTGTTGTTGATCCTTACAGAACATGTCCTATCTCTTTGGTATCTGTAACCAGTTGTTGATCCTAGCGGGAAGTGATTATGGAAACAAGTTGCTGATCCTGACTGAACACGCCCTTTGGTGACTGTATCACCAGTTTCTGATCCTGACTGAACACGCCCTTTGGGGACTGTATCACCAGTTGCTGATCATGACTGAACACGCCCTTCGGTGACTGTCGATCCGTACAGGAAATGACCTAAGCTTTTGGTGACAACATCATTCTTCATTATCGTAATACGTTACAAATATTCTGGAGGGCAGGCATAAAAACTATCACAAAAAAGGTTGCGGAACTATCAGATGAAGCTATATCTGTGAATAAATCATATGTATATGGTCATGTTGATTCAGAGACAGCTAGCGAATCAGTTGGGATTAATATGTAGGTTTTTTTAGTTGTTTTAATGCCTGATAGGTTTGGACAGACATGTACAGACACCATGGCGCTAGTAAACCCAGTCTGTGTATTAAACAAGGACCAGAAAACCATTAACAGATTGCATTATGTTAGCGCCTCGCAAAAGCTACATTGGATTTCTAATAAAACATATTTGAATATGCAGTTGATCTTGAATTATTGTTTTCCCCCATTGGTATTGCGATTTTATGCGATTCACATACATTGCATATCGACTCTCTCCTATATTAACTGTCTGTCGCGTTTAATCATGCCAACACCTTCATGAGAACACTGTCCAATTTGAGTCACGTTTCTGCTAAATAGAACATTTTTTACCCTTTGCCCAATAATGATATGATTTGACAAGTAAACATTGTCCACAAAATATAACCGTTAGTTTTAGAAAATAAAATCTTATAACGCGGTTACTTGTCTTTAAAAACAATTTATTAACCTTTTTTAGAAATTGGGATTACTTCAACTCTCTTTCATTAGGCAGAACAGTTGTTATTAACTCAAGGTTTATCTTAAAATTTTCAAGGTCATGGACAATCTCATCTCGCTTTGCTTAATTGTATTTCTAATTACATGCAAGCAAAAACTCCCGAAACAATTTCTCGAGTAATCCTTTATGACACTTTTCCTCACAACAATGTATAGGTATATGCATCATTGGTTTCAGTTTCTTACTTTATCAGAGAAAGATAATGAACACGGCTACATAATACAATTACCAATTCCATTGGAAGCTTACTCCAGAGCAGTCAACATTGGTAAAAATATGTAATAAAATGTGCGACATTCACTTAGTCTAAATCTAATCATCACATGGATGATGCCTTTTTTTGGTGATTGCTTTCAAATTCCATCCGCTCTTGAAGCGATGCATAAGATATAGATTGGTACTTAAAAATTGGCAAAAACAAAAGGCGGGCATATTAACAAAAATCCTTTGGAAAAAAAGTTTTCAATTATGACGGTAGAAGAGACTCCTTGGTGAAACAATGGACTGGATATCATGACGTCCATGGCAGCTGCTTGTGCTTTATGAGCATTCCCTCCTAAGCCCGACTACCCATTTCCCAATTTGTTTTCAACCGAACCAGTCAGTCTAAGGGCCCAACATATAGATTTCGGATTCTCTGAATAAATCAGATGGTAATCCATTGAAGGAATACACTGTAGCTACATACTGTAGTAGAGTTCGGCAAACAATGTTTGATAGATATTGACAAATGGAAAAATGTTGGGTTATATTGGTGTGGTGTGCCCTCGTTATTTATATCATGACCAAATCTCCTCTAAGGACCTTACTTCCGGTGTATAACGTGTTAGCCTGGTGATTTAATACCAGCGCTTTGACACGAAATCAATCTACAGTGCCACCGTTGTGGTTTTCAATGACTTTAAGTTTAAATAAAAGATGTGTTTCAGCACACCTACCATAAAAACTAGAAAGTTTTGTTTCGAAATAGATTAAAACTGACATTTGAGAATAGTCAATAACTTGTGCGTTACGGGCCCTGGGAGGCAATACAATACCCCTTCTTTGTCAATGACTACGCCATCAATTTACGTGTAGCCTTGAAACACCAACTCAGTTCATGTGCGAAAACAGCAAATTGCATCTAGCCTGTTTTAAAACATTTCTATTACATCAAGGAAAGAATTTATCAGCGGGAAATAAACGAGAAACGTCTGAACGCTAGAATGATGTACCAATACTTACAGAACAAAAGATCTACGCTTAACTAACGTAAAGAGCATATAACTCCACACCGCCTCAACACATTGCAATGATGTAAGATTGTCAGGTAAACAATGTAATCACGTGTTCTGTATTTAATCACTTCTCCTTATACTGCGTTTACTATATATAGTAGCGTTATCAAGGAAAACATTAAAAACTTCCTACGGGATGTAAGAACTTGTGACGCCGTCACATTTTCACAGTATTTGTTGTATTACGTAGGTAGACATAACCTCAAAGCGTCAAAGCGAACGATTCAAACACGTGCCTTTTCGCACGAAACAGTCATAAAATACAGTACATACCAACCCACACATACACGATCTAATGTGGCGAGTGTTACGACATGCCTTCAATTAAATAGTTGTTGTTGTTGGGACGGACTTGGTATAATGTATCTAAAGGTGCGATAGAGCAGCAAAAACAAATACCTGGTGGGCACAACGCTTCTAATTGCGAAAATGGAAATAATCAACTGAATTCAAATCGACTAAATACTCTTTCATGTCATACTACCATTATCTTAACGCATTTGTGAAAGATTTTTTTTTAATATGAAATTGTGTTTTCTTTTGGAACGGATTTACTTTTTATAAACCTAGTTATGGTGGTAATCAGTAAAATACGAGTATTTGTATCCTCGATACAATGTATGAATTTACATATATAATATATAATAGGCAATCAACAGTTTTACTAACTATATCCAAGGACGTACCTAATGGAACATACTTTTTCACTTAATTGAACAGACTTAACATCCTTGGAATATAGGTATATAGCGTTAGTTATCGGTTGGATGGTGTATTCAATGTATAGTATACAGTATACTCAACAGAGTATATTTGAAAATGCGGCTTATAAAAGAGAGTTAGGCGTGTTTGTGTTTTTATTATATTAAGGTTGTAGACTCTGCTGATAGACTTATAGTCCCCGGAGTGAGCAGTAACCTTGTACCCGGTAGCTGGGATTTATTTGTGTACAGTTGACATGAAATGCTAGTTTTTGATTAAGCCTTACGTTGTATTTTTGTCACGTTATGAAGGGTTCTATATACACCTTTCGTTTTCACTGTATTATACATTATACAGGGTCTTTTGACTTTTAGTACCACTGTTGAGTCATAAATGGACAACACGAACATAACGTAAAGTCAAAGTGTTACTTTGTACAGATTTCTGTATCGAAATATAAATAGTTCTTTCCTTACTTCATATTTCAAGTAATTGATTTTCTATTTTCATTTCATTTTTTGAGCCAGTCGTTGGATTCTGTGTGTTCAAAACACAAAAAACGCCAATATGAACGAACCAAAAGATGCTCCAAATACCTACATATTTTCTAACGCCATTTTATTTCCTCTCAATCATGTTGCCTATTTTTAAATAAAGCACATATTGAAAATCAAAATTCATATACGACTTTTAGACTCGCTATAAAATGTCATTTATTTGTCATGAACCAATATGACGCGTTCTGCTGTGAGATGTCATCTCACCCAACCCCAGAAGCGCATGTCTTTATAATATAGCTTTCACAGAAATAAGACATAAATGCGATGTTAGTGTATTTGTAATACAGCAGTCCTGACATACAACCTTACATATTAGTACCTTGAATGTTACTAACACAAGACTCCCGGTATCAACCATAACTTGTTATTGTGTAACCAACGTGTCTGCCCCCGCATCAGAACCTCGGATATTAACCTTTATACATGCACTTGCCACCAAGATGGCGTTTTCGTTAGTGGCTAATCGAATACAACCTATTAGAGAATAGAAAGCGCCTGCCCTTTCCGTGATTAACTCATATCTCCAGTATCGATTTTTATATCAATCTAACTTAGGCTGATACATCATACCCTGGTCCAAGCGTCTTACGTATAATTGGCTCGCGCTACATGATGGAATTCTATCGATTCTGTCTTCAGGATTGTTGTGACCTATTTTGTTACGAGTACAATTACCATCCAGTTTTCTGCTGTTTCATCAGATAATTGGAATGCTGTGGACCTGAAGTGGTGAACAACTCCAGCCTATTGGGTCTTGGCACACTACTTAGATGGAACCTTGATTGGAATAGTCTGAAATCATTATAATAATCAGTGCAGATCTGATTGGATACTAATTACAGAACAAAGAAAGGCAACCTTATTCGTTTTGTTCCATTATCAATATGAGCCACTGTTCCCCAAGTACCACATTATTTGCTCACATTCACATCAAAGACAGGTGACGTCGAAAGTAGAAATATCTCAGCGTGGCGTTTACAATGATAATGATTAAATGGCTGACTGTAATATAAGTGTACACTGAATTTATATGTGCCAAATATTATATCGGAACACCTAACGCTCATCCCTAAGATTTTTCAAATTAGAAGTCGCGTTTACTGAAATACGTGCTGCTAACCTGTTATATTATTTTGTATATTTGTTAGCTAATAATGAGTGCAGAGTCAGCTCTTTAGGTAGGAAGTAGAATATATCTTAATAATCGAAGTAAAGTGAAAGAAGTGAAGTGAACTAAATGGACATGTTTATATCTGACTAAACCCTTATATATTCAACATGCTTCTGTAATAAGGTTCCGGGGATTTAAGACTTTTTAATATTTAATAGGAATTAGCACGCGTTGTATTATACAAAAAAATGTAAAGGAAGATTAGCGAAGATAGATCAATTATCGATTTACTGATAAACAGTCTCGCGTTTGTAGAACATTTTTAAATTTCTGGGACTGAAGTCGATTGTTTAAAGGAAAAACATGCCCATGTATTTATATAAGTCCTTTCTTTTAACAAAGAACAGCATGACACAGGGGAGGACTTGTATAGGCATTGCCTGTTGTCTAATCCTTTTGTCAACTCAATAATATTTGTTAAAAACAAAAACAAAACATGTCGTGATCTTGCTTCAGCAAATGGATGTTCCACATGTATGTCGTAGTAAACTATACCGATCCGTGATGTCACGCAGAACACTGATGTAGGACATTTAAATTATTTACCGTTATTGGTTAACCTACAATGACATTCTAATCAGCAGGGTTACCTGCGACCCGGATCATCTAGTTCCATATTGTGTTCTAACGACAGCCATAACGTTTCACGACATCAACCAGACCGGAAGTTATCTCGTAGTAAATTGTATGTTCCGGAAGCATTGACCTCTACGCTTCTCTCTCATATTCAATGTTAAATTAATGATATATTATACACATACATGTAGCTAAGGAACCCGGAAACCGGATAAAAGTTCCGTATTTTTTGTTTTTGTTTTTGTTACCTCCGTGTGAGGAGGGGTTATACAAGAGTTTAAAAAAGCGAGGTAAAAAAGGGAAAATTACAGTATGAGAGTGTGAAAAAGTGAGAGAGAAAGAAATGAACAAGTGTTGATTTGTGAAGAAAGAAAATAGAATGTGTTTCATGTATTGTGGGTTGTAGCTGGGGCAGCCCATCTCCAGACGACCCACGAATGATGCATGCATGCCTGGGTTATTAGATGTATATATATATAAAAAAGAAAAAAAATGATATACGTAGCCGAAAAGCCATCGCATTGGTTATTCCTTTGTTTAAATCCAAAATATATATTGTGGAGTGATAACATCAGAAGCGTCTGGTGCAGTTTAACAATATTCATACATGTAAAAGCCTGAAAGTTTTAAAGTAATAAGAGAGAAATATTCATTCAGCCCTCAGTAAGTATCGGATAAGGCTATTTAAAATCGTTTCCATTAGGTTGAGATTTGCTCATCTCGCCCCCGTGGGGGTAAAGAGTCTATTAATCTTTCATGGGAGTTCCAAATGGGGTATGTAAGTTTTACGAGACACACACAGCCTTCGTGAGTGTTCAGCATGGAATACATCTTCTTTTTACCACATGTAAAGATGGCAAAACGTTGTTTATGACCGTCCTCAACTTATCAACGGCATGTCCCTGAAGTCTATGACGTAACATATACTGTCCTAATATTCACATCCTAATTGAAGTACCTATGACGTCGTTATCGTTCAGTCAAAATGCAAATTAACCACAGTATGACATTGTAACTATAAAACCCTTCAAAATGTAGATGACATTAATATTAGCTATGATCCATGGCCGACGTGTTGACGTTATAATTGACATTCCCTTGAAGATTGTTGTTCTCTTAATTATACAAGCATAAATGAAACATACGATTATTAAAACAAAATGCTGAATATGGAAGAAGAATATATTTGAGAAAAAATAACTTTAAAAAGGTTTTTGTATAAGCATTGAACTGGTGTCAGTTTACATACATTTGCAATGTTTAACACGTGATAAAATAACATCATGGACATATTCATTGCAAAACAAAAGAGTGAAAAAGTGTTCAGCAGCTACAATCAGGCTGCCGTAGAGAGGCACGAGAGAATCGTGTCATTCTATAGGGGTCAAAGCTTGGTCAACCTTCAGATTCAGGTATTATGAGTTGGGAAACTTTCATTTTATGTTCAGTCATGTTCAGTTACTTCTTATAATCTATATTGCATGTGTCTGAGGAAAGTCTAACTTCCACCCTCCACCCCTATATTTTAACACTGGTACAAAATAATAGCATTTTCGATGTACAGGCCTTATATAAACTTAATAAACAAATACGAAAGGACTTTTACTCGTGAATGTTACACTGTTCGGGTTTTTCTATCATTCTATCAGTGTTATAGGGAAAAAGTCATGACGTGACGTCAAACTCAAATTAAGTGGGAAATGCACGAATGGTTTCCAATGGACGCATAACGCCTGAGGGAACTGGTAACCATAGCAAACACGATAGTGTTCCCGCCTAAATGTCTGCTTCGCCATTCGGTAAAACTGTGTTTAAAATTCGTCCTGGCAAAAAAAGTACTCAAAGAGGTGATTTGTTTCTGTTTTTAACGTTTATATAAAGATCAAATGCATCGTTTTAACAGTTCTAACATATTCCATGATGTTTATCTCTAGTGCACCCTGGGGAATATGTTTCAAAGTGTTATGATATTGCATAGCATCATTAATGTTTAAAAGCCATTTCAATCCTTAATAATTAAAAAAAATGCATTTAACAACGATCGATAATGATGGAATATCACAACAAACTAGCGTCCTTGAAATAAAAAGTAGTGGAAGATTTTCTCAAAATCGGCAGCCATTTTCTGTGAAATGTATTTGAAATGAAGATCAGTAATGTCGTTTTCGTACAGGAGTTCGAAGAAGTTAAGGAAAAATACTAAAACCCTTTGTCAATTCATCGCTTTGTGTAAGGTAAAGAAGACATACTTCTATTTTTTGCAGCCATTGCAAGATTGCTGAACGTCAGCCTATTTGGTCGTTAACATAGACGTGGGTAAAGTGTGGGGTCAAGGAAGACGTTTGGCGTTTGGATATCCCAAATACACAACAGTTGCTTCTTCGGGCCGATGTGTTGGTCAGTCACGATTCTTTTTACAGACTTACAATACTAATTTGAATATGTGTTACTATCTGGTTACATAATTGACGAACAATAGGACACGAAAAGTCTATATATTATTTCCCCATCAGACCTATCGCGGAGGGACACACTAGCACGGAAAGAAAACCTATCGCGGAGGGACACACCAGCACGGAAAGCTACTGAATGAGACTAATTTCCCACGTGAATTACACGTCTGTGTTTGCACGACGCCAAAAGCTTAATTAACTGTAGCAATGTACGGTCCTGGAGTCGACCACTATTGTGTAAGACCAGCACTCTTGTGTTGACATATTTGTTTGTGTAACACATGATTGATAAAGTTGTGTACAACGATTGCTGTTGTGTTGTTGACGTTGTGTAGAACTTCATATAGTTATTTGTGTACAACTATTGCTGTTGTTTTGTTGTAGTTGTGTAGAACTTGATATATTTATTTTTGTACAGCTATTGCTGTTGTGTTGATGTAGTTGTGTAAAACTTCATATAGTTATTTGTGTAGAACTATGGCTAAATATGGCTATGGTTTTAACAAACTTGTTTTTGAGGAACAATTATTATTGTTTGATTCCTTCGTCTGTGTTTAGTACCGCTATTGTTTTTTTTATATGTTAATTTGTGTTCTAAAACCATGTAGAACTATTGTTATTGTTTTTGAAATATTTGTATAGCACTTGATAACTCTGTTTGTGTAGAAGTTGATGTATTTGTTTGTGTAGAAGTTGATGGATTTGTTAGTGTAGAAGTTGATATATTTGTTTGTGCGGAAGTTGATGTATTTGTTAGTGTGGAGGTTGATGTATTTGTTTGTGTAGAAGTCGATGTATTTGTTTGTGTGGAAGTTGATGTCTTTGTTTGTGTAGAAGTTGATGTATTTATTTGTGTGGAAGTTGATGTATTTGTTTGGGTAGAAGTTGATATATTTGTTTGTGTGGAGGTTGATGTATTTGTTAGTGTGGAAGCTGATGTATTTGTTTGTGTAGAAGTTAATGTATTTGTAAGCTGTTTGGATACAATATTAAATACATTTGTTATCCTTCATTTTGTATTCAAGGTTTCATCGTAGGTATTTCATTTTGGACTTTGTCAAAGGCGTTTGCCAATATCCAATATAAAAATGTCTATTATGGTATTGGTTGATGTATTTGTTTGTGTAGAAGTTGTTGTATTTGTTTGTGTGGAAGTTGATGTCTTTGTTTGTGTAGAAGTTGATGTATGTGTTTGTGTAGAAGTTGATGTATTTATTTGTGTGGAAGTTGATGTATTTGTTTGCGTAGAAGTTGATGTATTTGTAAGCTGTTTGGATACAATATTAAATACATTTGTTATCCTTCATTTTGTATTCAAGGTTTCATCGTAGGTATTTCATTTTGGACTTTGTCAAAGGCGTTTGCCAATATCCAATATAAAAATGTCTATTATGGTATTGGTTGATGTATTTGTTTGTGTAGAAGGTGATATATTTGTTTGTGTGGAAGTTGTTGTATTTGTTTGTGTAGAAGTTGATGTATGTGTTTGTGTAGAAGTTGATGTATTTGTAAGCGCTTTGGATCCAGTATTAAATACATTTGTTATCCTTTATTTTGTATTCAAGGTTTCATCGTAGTTATTTCATTTTGGACTTTGTCAAAGGCGTTTGCCAATATCCAATATAAAAATGTCTATTATGGTATTGGTTGATGTATTTGTTTGTGTAGAAGTCGATGTATTTGTTTGTGTAGAAGTTGTTGTATTTGTTTGTGTGGAAGTTGATGTGTTTGTTAGTGTGGAAGTTGATGTATTTGTTTGCGTAGAAGTTGATGTATTTGTAAGCTGTTTGGATACAGTATTAAATACATTTGTTATCCTTTATTTTGTATTCAAGGTTTCATCGTAGTTATTTCATTTTGGACTTTGTCAAAGGCGTTTGCCAATATCCAATATAAAAATGTCTATTATGGTATTGGTTGATGTATTTGTTTGTGTAGAAGGTGATATATTTGTTTGTGTGGAAGTTGATGGATTTGTTTGTGTAGAAGTTGATATATTTGTTTGTCTGGAAGTTGATGTATTTGTTTGTGTGGCAGTTGATGTATTTGTCAGTGTGGAAGTTGATGTATTTGTTTGCGTAGAAGTTGATGTATTTGTAAGCTGTTTGGATACAATATTAAATACATTTGTTATCCTTCATTTTGTATTCAAGGTTTCATCGTAGTTATTTCATTTTGGACTTTGTCAAAGGCGTTTGCCAATATCCAATATAAAAATGTCTATTATGGTATTGGTTGATGTATTTGTTTGTGTAGAAGTCGATGTATTTGTTTGTGTGGAAGTTGGTGTATTTGTTAGTGTAGAAGTTGATGAATTTGTTTGTGTAGAAGTTGATGTATTTGTTTGTGGGGAAGTTGATGTATTTGTTAGTGTGGAAGTTGATGTATTTGTTTGTGTAGAAGTTGATGTATTTGTAAGCTGTTTGGATACAGTATTAAATACATTTGTTATCCTTCATTTTGTATTCAAGGTTTCATCGTAGTTATTTCATTTTGGACTTTGTCAAAGGCGTTTGCCAATATCCAATATAAAAATGTCTATTATGGTATTGGCAATTCTATTTTGTGCAATGTCATCATTGAATGTGGTATCACATTTCTACCGTGTTGAAGGCTGTAGATCTGCACGGTTAGTATTCTTATTGAGCTATTACATCATTTTAAAGAATTACAATGATAAAAGAGGTCGGCACTGAGATTATGTTATATCCATTTGTGACGTCATAAATCGTGTCGCAATTACAAAAATATAATTCTGTGACATTTGTATACATATAAAAGCACGTTTTGTGTTAAATATATCTTTATACCTGTTTGTGTGTCAGTGGTTTGAACCGCCTACATACACGACGTAAATCCACGCATAACTGTGACGAGGTTTAATTAATTTTCGGTCTCCAACAGCGCCGTACAGACTAATAATAACCAGGGACACTCCCTTCCACGAGATGGTGTAATGACGCATGTCTGTCTTAGGTGACTAAACTCAAGGCCATGAACCTAAGACCTACAGTCCATGTTGTCTTACTGTTGGAACTACAATCGATTGCTGTCATATCAACCGCATCTACAACGTGTTGTATTCTGCTGACGGTCATAATGTCAGTTGCTACAAAGTGTGACTTACAGTTTCCAAAAGAGAGCTTTAAATAAATATGAAATATTCAACCATTCTCAATAACTACGTGCGTTGCCTGAATTCATTAGTCAGTATGATACTGTTGAATATTGAAATCCCACGAAGCATAATGTTTGATTGAAGCGTATAAATGGCTCGGTTTTATAATCTTGCGATACAAGTACCACACTTCTCGTCACATCAGGGTGTAGAACAGTTGGTTATAACAATGTGTACATGTACATTGGGGACACTGATATAAATCGATGAAATATTTATTAGAATAGATGGGGAGGAATTCGTTAGGTTTTTCTATAGAAGACTTGTGTATGAGAAGGCAGGGCCTGGCTAACTGTAATACACATTACTTATGGTAATGCCAAAAAATGGCATCCCTTTGATTTTAAAAGAGAATAAGTAGAAAGCGATATTGAGTTGTTTTTTTTATTGAAAACGGGGCGAAAAAACCCTTATTAATTCAAACCGAATGTATTCATATACATTACTTGTGTGCATTGAACTACAGCACCTAAGCTCTCTGTAACCTTATCCAATATCGGTATAATCAATATTGTCCTCAATTGATGAACAGTTCACAGACCTCATCGATATTTCTATTTATTGAAATGTACATCTAAGATAATCAATGTATACATGTAGTTATACCATTGTCAACCGCGTGGAGTCAATTCTGTAAGTCTGTCCCTTAACACGGAGCCAGATATGTATACACAAGATATACTAATTACAGCTTTAACTTGTGTGTAACTCTCGTAGATTATTGATAACAGAAATCAATAATAAGTAATACCTAGCAGAGCATGTATTTTAGTACAATATAGAAGTTGAATTAGTAATCAATAATAAACCAGGGTTATCGCCCCTGACGTTAATATGGCGGATTTGTGGTAATTACAACCGATTTGGTGACAAGTTATTGACCGTAACAAGTACATGTATATTGAATTATCTGATCCATACAGCGTCCACGCGTGAGTGAGTGAAATATAATGACTGTTTTATCTTTATTAATAAAAAAAACCCAAGAGTATTCCAATATTGAATGTCCCCAATAGATGAGTTGACACAAACTTGTAGTCTCCTATAGAACCTGAGTAGACACAAACCTGTTACAGTAGTGGGGCTAGGTACAGTTTGAAATGTGCTTTATATGATTGGATTCTTTTCACGGAAGCCTCACGTTTTTTAAAGAAGCTTCGTATTTCAGCGCTGTTTTCTAACGATATTCCATACAAACATTAAATACAAACTTTGCAAAGGCATCCTGTCGGAGGATGCTTACAAAGTACATCACGTTTGTTTTAAATTGATTAAAATTTGTTGAAACCATGAAACGCAGCATATTGTGAAACCTTACAATGGACGCTGTGTTGTCATGTGACCAAGAGAGAAAGACCAATCAAAACTGGAATTAATCTTCTTAATCAAATGGTTTTACCATGATCTAATTTTCTTCGAGGATACACACACTAAAAATTACCACACCGGAAAAATATATTACAAAAATACCCAACAAATGTTAATGATCTCATAGGTTTATAAATACCCACTCACATCAGTCCTGACGTTTAAATGCCAAGTAAAACAACTTGATACAAAGAGTTTAAAAAACAAATCTCTGTACTTCGTTGTATCTGAATATCTGTATAATACCGGAATTATATTAAATGCATTGTTATGAGTGGTCAACGTTGAACACATTCTTTCCCTTTATGATTTGTTTTTAATTGGGATGTCTGCACTTGTTAACTGCCAATATGCATGGAGCAGTCACCAATGCCCAATTAAAAGCTCTGCCCAGGGAAATATTAAGTGTAGCTGTAAGCTGCAAAGATTCGTTTTATAACAAATATTTAGAGGTAAGCAACACCATTTTAAGCGATAAAATATATGAGTAGGGAGCAGCTGATGACAAGAATATCTATTTTTAGATGACCTCTTACAGTGTTTTCTTCGACCCCCATCCCTCCATCGATTGTTTAGGGAACCCCATACAGTTTGTTCTCAGGTCAATAGATTGTTTTTTCGACCCTCCCCCGACCGACCTCAATCGATTTTTTAAATTACCTTCATTATGCTTGTATCTAAATGACCCATATTTTCCTTGCAAAACTAGATGGGCATATGATAGCGTAGTGATTGTCGATATTTAATAAATAAATGATAAGCTGTTTGTCACACAGTGCCATCAGCGTTTGTCGTTGCACCACTGTTCTCATCGCTCGCTCGTAGATAACAAACCGACTGGCTACAGGACTTTGACTAATGTTATGAGAACATTGTTGGAACTTTCAAACACAATGGTTAAATACAGGATAGGAAAATCTAAAGATAATTGACATTGTCCCGATAGTAATATACAAAATGGCGGGATAGTCCCGATGGGTTAAATGAGCTTGATTCGATGGAACCACATAGAAATGACTTGATTTTCTGCTCCCATCAACAACAGCTGTGAGGTATTTTTTGTGGTATGATACAGAAGACTCTTCTTTACTAAATTATTTATCCAAAGAGGTGACTTAATTGAAAATATAAACGATTGTTATGATCAAGTTTGACCTAACTTAGGGTAGAACACAATTATATGTACAAGGGGACAAGTAAAGGTGTTAAATATGAAATACAAATACAACTTTAATGTAGAAATGTAAATTTTAAATATATATCAAATACATGATGTACACATGGTATTGCTGCGCTAACTTCCGACAAAAACATGAATGGAAAAAATCAATTTCGTAATTAATTCATGGCTGACCATCTGATACGGATGAATAATTCAGCGAACTTTCGTGGTTATTTGCATTAAATACATAACCATATGTAAGGAGGGAACGACAACGTTTATTTTGTATTCATAATGAACAAGCATAACCTGTACATAACAACCGTAGGACAATGATTCGTGTCATGACATATACTGTCGTTTATTGCAATTACCGTCATATTCTAAATAACTTTCCACGTCATATTTTTGCGTTACAACTGTCAATATAATACAAAGAAACAAAATATTTAGCTGCTTTAATGTTTTTGTTCTTTTACATTATTTGGCAAAAAGCGTTGAAATATTATTACAACGAAACAAGAATATATTAGGCATACGGTATATACAGAGAACCTTACTGTAGCTACACTACAGGCAATACGCCATCCAATAAATGTATACCGGGTAGGCTCCCCACTACACCTAAATCACCAGTTTACGACCGAATATTTATATAACATATACAGCTGTTTAAAGTCAATAACAGCAGTCATGTATACGACTTTTTGATAGAGTGAAAAAACTATTGTATCTTGGGAGAACTCGTAATATAAAATATAATTTTCTTCATAATCGTGAGTAGAATTGAAACTAGAGTAAAATGTGTAAGAGTGAACATTGATTCAGTTATAGACGTGACGATGATAAGTATCCCTGTCGAACTATATGTCACAACAAACCAGAATACTTACTGCTTCCGTCAACGGCTGCCTGTCGTATCATGTGTTTTCTCTCCACCATTTTTAGTCACTTCTGGATAAATTGAAAAAACGAAAAAAATCCAATAAAAATCCGAAAGTTTTGACTATACAAATAATTAATATCTGAATGTTCTTCACATTTTGGTTTTAGTTCCAAAGCAGCGATCCTTGTCTCGTTTACCTCTGGATCCACACACAAAGGTCTACCGTTCCTACGTAGAACCTGGTTTCAACTGACATCAAAACAAGACATACACGGTACCGAAGAGCAACACTGCTTCTGAGAAAAAATCGATCGATATAATGCCTGTTACACGCATGCGCCAGTTTTCAGAGTATGTGATCGATGTATTTGGAAACATCGGAGTTTACCACTTGTGCATTGGAGCTGAAACCGTCAGGCTCGCTCCATTGTTTCTGTGGAGACTGGTACGGTAAAACAACTCTACTGACAAGGGACCGGCGACATTGTCATGGCAGGAAATCATCGCAGATTTGTTTTTATTTGTGTACACATTTAAAAAAAATCCAATTTGGTATGAGGCAGATTCCAACAAATGAAGCTTTAGAGAGAAATGATCACTGGAGCAATATTAACGTGTCAGTGAGGTTTTGGATTGACAGAATCACAAGGACTTCATAATTTGTTACATGTCAACTATGTTTTGACTTAAACTGATGTGCTCAGTGTAATATTAGACAAGGACTTCATAATTTGTTACATGTCAACTATGTTTTGACTTAAACTGATGTGCTCAGTGTAATATTAGACGTTTTGGGAGTTAAGACCGACTTTCTGTAAACAATGCTATCCGCAATGAGGGTATACACGAGAAAGAAGGAAAAGAGCAACCCTACCTAACTTCCTCTCACAAACATCACATGTCTAGCGGATGTACAAAAAGGCTTGGTACCATTGAAAAGATAGATAATTTTTCTTTCACAAATCTATATCCGGATAGAACGTAACCTCGTTCAGCGGACATGCCCTCAGTTTCCTCCTAAACACACGTCATTTCGATGTCAATTTTTTCCCAGTCATATTGCCATTTTTGCTTATTTCACGAGGTTGTTTTCAGGTCAATAGATCGTTTTTTAGATGACTCCAAAAGTTTGTTTTTTCGACCCTCCCTACCGCCCACAATCGCGACGACCTCCATCTCGTTGCCAGATAATTTCGCGAATCGAAGGGAATTTTCAGGAACAGCACGTGAACCCGATACAGATCAGCACGTCTGGGACCTTTCGGATGCGCACCTTACTGCAAACACAGAAAATGTGTTTTTTTGTTTTGTTTCTAGAGTGTTCAGTAACGTTATTATTGTGACCTGCTTCCTCTGCCGATCCTGTTAGCGATGTTTATGGCTATATATATTTGTGAGGACATGTTTCTGTGTGAACCCAACACTAATGAAAACGGCGTTGTAAACAATTACTGACTTTCCATTGAGGTTTACTCACAAAGAAACCAAAATATATGACGTATTGGTTGGAAATATTTTCTTGCTATCAAGGGCATATTAACAAGAATAATTTCCGGTTTTACTAGAAACTGTGACCAAGATCAATATAAACGTGTTAACTATGTAAAGGGAAGCAAACAGTCCTCGCTCACAGACCCTTTTATATCAAACTGGGATGTGCTCTCCCAACTAATCTATACTGACCTTGATCTTTATAGCTAGACACACACACCATGGATGAAATCTGACAAGGGACCATAACGCATGCACAGACGTTGATACAACGTCGCTATCGTTACCAAGGGAAATATTATTGATGAATTATTGATGATATTAGCTCCATTTACACTGCTGCACCGCCATGGTTGTTGCATTGGCATATACATATGGATATTTAATCATACATGTCCCGTCCCCTGTCACCATGGTACGTCCAAGCCGTGGTATCTAGGCTAAGCCAATTCATGAAATAGAATCAAATAGCCAATACGTTAACACAAGGGAAAATATATAAATATGGAATATAACAGGGTATTGTAACATATATCATTATAACAATGGTCCATTATGTCCTAGTCTTGTTATATATAGCTCATACTTACTATATTAAGATACAGTGTTACGTACCAAGGCCTGTTCAGGGTATAACCGCACCATTATCTTACTATATGATATATGTACATGTGGTTCGAGTTAGTTAGAAATAAAAACGTACATGCACAATTAATTTTGTAATTTGTTAAGGCATTCGTTGCTTTGAAAATAAAATGTGTTTTAAACTAAATGCAAAATAAACATGACTGAATATGCATATCTCTTCACATGCAATCCCTGGTAGTCAATAAAAACGCACACATCGTGAATATTGATGAAATATGATGTGCTAAGGGCGATAACTCACAATGACTGACTCAAGCAAAATAAAGTTTTCAAAGCCCTCCATTTTAAGTACATATAATCAATGTTGATTGTTTTATTTATTTTTATCAGAAAGGTTTTGAAGTATGACAAATTAGTTCCATTGTATATATACTTTGCTATGGACCTTAACACCTATGTTAACTAAATATATATATATATATAATGAGATATTGTCCTCAGGTTATCTCCTCTATTGAATATTTATACGATCTGTATAAGCAAATAGACCGCTACATCCTACACTATCAATAATATTATCAGGCTGAGTGGATAATCGTTTTGTTTCTAGCGCTCTCTGATAGGATGCGATATTTTGTTTGTTAACAGTGCAGTAGAACGTGTCGACTTACAAACATCAAGGAATACTTATACAAGTATGACGTTATTTTTGTATTATACTTTCGTCAATAAAAAACTATGTTACTCAAGGAGAACACTAAATTCTGTATTGATGAGACTCGTCTGACCTCTGTTACACACAGACATGTGTTACTCAAGGAGAACACTAATTCTGTATTGATGAGACTAACCTGACCTCTAGTACACACAGACATGTGTTATTTAAGGAGAACACTAACTTCTGTATTGATGAGACTAACCTGACCTCTGTTACACACAGACATGTGTTATTTAAGGAGAACACTAACTTCTGTATTGATGAGACTAGTCTGACCTCTGTTACACACAGACATGTGTTATTTAAGGAGAACACTAACTTCTGTATTGATGAGACTAGCCTGACCTCTGTTACACACAGACATGTGTTATTTAAGGAGAACACTAACTTCTGTATTGATGAGACTAGTCTGACCTCTGTTACACACAGACATGTGTTATTTAAGGAGAACACTAACTTCTGTATTGATGAGACTAGCCTGACCTCTGTTACACACAGACATGTGTTATTTAAGGAGAACACTAACTTCTGTATTGATGAGACTAGTCTGACCTCTGTTACACACAGACATGTGTTATTTAAGGAGAACACTAACTTCTGTATTGATGAGACTAGCCTGACCTCTGTTACACACAGACATGTGTTATTTAAGGAGAACACTAACTTCTGTATTGATGAGACTAGTCTGACCTCTGTTACACACAGACATGTGTTATTTAAGGAGAACACTAACTTCTGTATTGATGAGACTAGCCTGACCTCTGTTACACACAGACATGTGTTATTTAAGGAGAACACTAACTTCTGTATTGATGAGACTAGTCTGACCTCTGTTACACACAGACATGTGTTATTTAAGGAGAACACTAACTTCTGTATTGATGAGACTAGCCTGACCTCTGTTACACACAGACATGTGTTATTTAAGGAGAACACTAACTTCTGTATTGATGAGACTAGTCTGACCTCTGTTACACACAGACATGTGTTATTTAAGGAGAACACTAACTTCTGTATTGATGAGACTAGCCTGACCTCTGTTACACACAGACATGTGTTATTTAAGGAGAACACTAACTTCTGTATTGATGAGACTAGTCTGACCTCTGTTACACACAGACATGTGTTATTTAAGGAGAACACTAACTTCTGTATTGATGAGACTAGCCTGACCTCTGTTACACACAGACATGTGTTATTTAAGGAGAACACTAACTTCTGTATTGATGAGACTAGTCTGACCTCTGTTACACACAGACATGTGTTATTTAAGGAGAACACTAACTTCTGTATTGATGAGACTAGCCTGACCTCTGTTACACACAGACATGTGTTATTTAAGGAGAACACTAACTTCTGTATTGATGAGACTAGTCTGACCTCTGTTACACACAGACATGTGTTATTTAAGGAGAACACTAACTTCTGTATTGATGAGACTAGCCTGACCTCTGTTACACACAGACATGTGTTATTTAAGGAGAACACTAACTTCTGTATTGATGAGACTAGTCTGACCTCTGTTACACACAGACATGTGTTATTTAAGGAGAACACTAACTTCTGTATTGATGAGACTAGCCTGACCTCTGTTACACACAGACATGTGTTATTTAAGGAGAACACTAACTTCTGTATTGATGAGACTAGTCTGACCTCTGTTACACACAGACATGTGTTATTTAAGGAGAACACTAACTTCTGTATTGATGAGACTAGCCTGACCTCTGTTACACACAGACATGTGTTATTTAAGGAGAACACTAACTTCTGTATTGATGAGACTAGTCTGACCTCTGTTACACACAGACATGTGTTATTTAAGGAGAACACTAACTTCTGTATTGATGAGACTAGCCTGACCTCTGTTACACACAGACATGTGTTATTTAAGGAGAACACTAACTTCTGTATTGATGAGACTAGCCTGACCTCTGTTACACACAGACATGTGTTATTTAAGGAGAACACTAACTTCTGTATTGATGAGACTAGTCTGACCTCTGTTACACACAGACATGTGTTATTTAAGGAGAACACTAACTTCTGTATTGATGAGACTAGCCTGACCTCTGTTACACACAGACATGTGTTATTTAAGGAGAACACTAACTTCTGTATTGATGAGACTAGTCTGACCTCTGTTACACACAGACATGTGTTATTTAAGGAGAACACTAACTTCTGTATTGATGAGACTAGCCTGACCTCTGTTACACACAGACATGTGTTATTTAAGGAGAACACTAACTTCTGTATTGATGAGACTAGTCTGACCTCTGTTACACACAGACATGTGTTATTTAAGGAGAACACTAACTTCTGTATTGATGAGACTAGCCTGACCTCTGTTACACACAGACATGTGTTATTTAAGGAGAACACTAACTTCTGTATTGATGAGACTAGTCTGACCTCTGTTACACACAGACATGTGTTATTTAAGGAGAACACTAACTTCTGTATTGATGAGACTAGCCTGACCTCTGTTACACACAGACATGTGTTATTTAAGGAGAACACTAACTTCTGTATTGATGAGACTAGTCTGACCTCTGTTACACACAGACATGTGTTATTTAAGGAGAACACTAACTTCTGTATTGATGAGACTAGCCTGACCTCTGTTACACACAGACATGTGTTATTTAAGGAGAACACTAACTTCTGTATTGATGAGACTAGTCTGACCTCTGTTACACACAGACATGTGTTATTTAAGGAGAACACTAACTTCTGTATTGATGAGACTAGCCTGACCTCTGTTACACACAGACATGTGTTATTTAAGGAGAACACTAACTTCTGTATTGATGAGACTAGTCTGACCTCTGTTACACACAGACATGTGTTATTTAAGGAGAACACTAACTTCTGTATTGATGAGACTAGCCTGACCTCTGTTACACACAGACATGTGTTATTTAAGGAGAACACTAACTTCTGTATTGATGAGACTAGTCTGACCTCTGTTACACACAGACATGTGTTATTTAAGGAGAACACTAACTTCTGTATTGATGAGACTAGCCTGACCTCTGTTACACACAGACATGTGTTATTTAAGGAGAACACTAACTTCTGTATTGATGAGACTAGCCTGACCTCTGTTACACACAGACATGTGTTATTTAAGGAGAACACTAACTTCTGTATTGATGAGACTAGCCTGACCTCTGTTACACACAGACATGTGTTATTTAAGGAGAACACTAACTTCTGTATTGATGAGACTAGCCTGACCTCTGTTACACACAGACATGTGTTATTTAAGGAGAACACTAACTTCTGTATTGATGAGACTAGCCTGACCTCTGTTACACACAGACATGTGTTATTTAAGGAGAACACTAACTTCTGTATTGATGAGACTAGTCTGACCTCTGTTACACACAGACATGTGTTATTTAAGGAGAACACTAACTTCTGTATTGATGAGACTAGCCTGACCTCTGTTACACACAGACATGTGTTATTTAAGGAGAACACTAACTTCTGTATTGATGAGACTAGTCTGACCTCTGTTACACACAGACATGTGTTATTTAAGGAGAACACTAACTTCTGTATTGATGAGACTAGCCTGACCTCTGTTACACACAGACATGTGTTATTTAAGGAGAACACTAACTTCTGTATTGATGAGACTAGTCTGACCTCTGTTACACACAGACATGTGTTATTTAAGGAGAACACTAACTTCTGTATTGATGAGACTAGCCTGACCTCTGTTACACACAGACATGTGTTATTTAAGGAGAACACTAACTTCTGTATTGATGAGACTAGTCTGACCTCTGTTACACACAGACATGTGTTATTTAAGGAGAACACTAACTTCTGTATTGATGAGACTAGCCTGACCTCTGTTACACACAGACATGTGTTATTTAAGGAGAACACTAACTTCTGTATTGATGAGACTAGCCTGACCTCTGTTACACACAGACATGTGTTATTTAAGGAGAACACTAACTTCTGTATTGATGAGACTAGTCTGACCTCTGTTACACACAGACATGTGTTATTTAAGGAGAACACTAACTTCTGTATTGATGAGACTAGCCTGACCTCTGTTACACACAGACATGTGTTATTTAAGGAGAACACTAACTTCTGTATTGATGAGACTAGTCTGACCTCTGTTACACACAGACATGTGTTATTTAAGGAGAACACTAACTTCTGTATTGATGAGACTAGCCTGACCTCTGTTACACACAGACATGTGTTATTTAAGGAGAACACTAACTTCTGTATTGATGAGACTAGTCTGACCTCTGTTACACACAGACATGTGTTATTTAAGGAGAACACTAACTTCTGTATTGATGAGACTAGCCTGACCTCTGTTACACACAGACATGTGTTATTTAAGGAGAACACTAACTTCTGTATTGATGAGACTAGTCTGACCTCTGTTACACACAGACATGTGTTATTTAAGGAGAACACTAACTTCTGTATTGATGAGACTAGCCTGACCTCTGTTACACACAGACATGTGTTATTTAAGGAGAACACTAACTTCTGTATTGATGAGACTAGTCTGACCTCTGTTACACACAGACATGTGTTATTTAAGGAGAACACTAACTTCTGTATTGATGAGACTAGCCTGACCTCTGTTACACACAGACATGTGTTATTTAAGGAGAACACTAACTTCTGTATTGATGAGACTAGTCTGACCTCTGTTACACACAGACATGTGTTATTTAAGGAGAACACTAACTTCTGTATTGATGAGACTAGCCTGACCTCTGTTACACACAGACATGTGTTATTTAAGGAGAACACTAACTTCTGTATTGATGAGACTAGTCTGACCTCTGTTACACACAGACATGTGTTATTTAAGGAGAACACTAACTTCTGTATTGATGAGACTAGCCTGACCTCTGTTACACACAGACATGTGTTATTTAAGGAGAACACTAACTTCTGTATTGATGAGACTAGTCTGACCTCTGTTACACACAGACATGTGTTATTTAAGGAGAACACTAACTTCTGTATTGATGAGACTAGCCTGACCTCTGTTACACACAGACATGTGTTATTTAAGGAGAACACTAACTTCTGTATTGATGAGACTAGTCTGACCTCTGTTACACACAGACATGTGTTATTTAAGGAGAACACTAACTTCTGTATTGATGAGACTAGCCTGACCTCTGTTACACACAGACATGTGTTATTTAAGGAGAACACTAACTTCTGTATTGATGAGACTAGTCTGACCTCTGTTACACACAGACATGTGTTATTTAAGGAGAACACTAACTTCTGTATTGATGAGACTAGCCTGACCTCTGTTACACACAGACATGTGTTATTTAAGGAGAACACTAACTTCTGTATTGATGAGACTAGTCTGACCTCTGTTACACACAGACATGTGTTATTTAAGGAGAACACTAACTTCTGTATTGATGAGACTAGCCTGACCTCTGTTACACACAGACATGTGTTATTTAAGGAGAACACTAACTTCTGTATTGATGAGACTAGTCTGACCTCTGTTACACACAGACATGTGTTATTTAAGGAGAACACTAACTTCTGTATTGATGAGACTAGCCTGACCTCTGTTACACACAGACATGTGTTATTTAAGGAGAACACTAACTTCTGTATTGATGAGACTAGTCTGACCTCTGTTACACACAGACATGTGTTATTTAAGGAGAACACTAACTTCTGTATTGATGAGACTAGCCTGACCTCTGTTACACACAGACATGTGTTATTTAAGGAGAACACTAACTTCTGTATTGATGAGACTAGTCTGACCTCTGTTACACACAGACATGTGTTATTTAAGGAGAACACTAACTTCTGTATTGATGAGACTAGCCTGACCTCTGTTACACACAGACATGTGTTATTTAAGGAGAACACTAACTTCTGTATTGATGAGACTAGTCTGACCTCTGTTACACACAGACATGTGTTATTTAAGGAGAACACTAACTTCTGTATTGATGAGACTAGCCTGACCTCTGTTACACACAGACATGTGTTATTTAAGGAGAACACTAACTTCTGTATTGATGAGACTAGTCTGACCTCTGTTACACACAGACATGTGTTATTTAAGGAGAACACTAACTTCTGTATTGATGAGACTAGCCTGACCTCTGTTACACACAGACATGTGTTATTTAAGGAGAACACTAACTTCTGTATTGATGAGACTAGTCTGACCTCTGTTACACACAGACATGTGTTATTTAAGGAGAACACTAACTTCTGTATTGATGAGACTAGCCTGACCTCTGTTACACACAGACATGTGTTATTTAAGGAGAACACTAACTTCTGTATTGATGAGACTAGTCTGACCTCTGTTACACACAGACATGTGTTATTTAAGGAGAACACTAACTTCTGTATTGATGAGACTAGCCTGACCTCTGTTACACACAGACATGTGTTATTTAAGGAGAACACTAACTTCTGTATTGATGAGACTAGTCTGACCTCTGTTACACACAGACATGTGTTATTTAAGGAGAACACTAACTTCTGTATTGATGAGACTAGCCTGACCTCTGTTACACACAGACATGTGTTATTTAAGGAGAACACTAACTTCTGTATTGATGAGACTAGCCTGACCTCTGTTACACACAGACATGTGTTATTTAAGGAGAACACTAACTTCTGTATTGATGAGACTAGCCTGACCTCTGTTACACACAGACATGTGTTATTTAAGGAGAACACTAACTTCTGTATTGATGAGACTAGCCTGACCTCTGTTACACACAGACATGTGTTATTTAAGGAGAACACTAACTTCTGTATTGATGAGACTAGCCTGACCTCTGTTACACACAGACATGTGTTATTTAAGGAGAACACTAACTTCTGTATTGATGAGACTAGTCTGACCTCTGTTACACACAGACATGTGTTATTTAAGGAGAACACTAACTTCTGTATTGATGAGACTAGCCTGACCTCTGTTACACACAGACATGTGTTATTTAAGGAGAACACTAACTTCTGTATTGATGAGACTAGTCTGACCTCTGTTACACACAGACATGTGTTATTTAAGGAGAACACTAACTTCTGTATTGATGAGACTAACCTGACCTCTGTTACACACAGACATGTGTTACTCAAGGAGAACACTAACTTCTGTATTGATGAGACTAGCCTGACCTCTCTTACACACAGACATGTGTTATCCTGTGCAATACCTACTATCGATAAATCATGAGTCCAAGGTCATTTGTAAATGAAACTGTTTGACCAGGTTGTTTTATAACTATAAGACAAATACTGTTGTAAGTCGTATTTGGTACGGTGTTATCTTGTATGTAAATACGTTAACAGTGATAGCCTATAAGAAACTATTCAAGAGATACTGCCTAGCCAATGGAGTGTACTAAGCTCGTCGCTTTCTGCAGTGTACTTTGTGTTGTGACTGTTGGTGCTGCCGTGGTCCGGAAGGATTACAATTGTGAGTTCCCTACACAATGGCAGTGCAGTGTGTTTATGGACTCCGGGATGATGATATGGATCCCGGAACAGATGAACGCTTCAGGCACCTACTTCTACGATTACCCAAACCAACAGATGAGACTTGACGTATCCGGCTTTGCTCTGGGGAATTATCACTTCTCTTTCACATTTATCTGGAAATTTCATGAGGTCGATACATTTTTGAAAAAAATAATGTTGAATATGATAGTAAGCTGTAAAAATGTTATAGCAAATAGTGAATACACACACTTGTCTACCTTGCTAGATATTGTTTAATATTCGTGTTGCAAACATTGAAAAGGCACATTTAGATGTATTTAAGGGCAGGGGTGTTATAAAAAAATCTGACGATATTTCAATTATTTTTCTCTAAACAACTCTTACAAATATTGTGATTCATTACAGCAAGCAGTTTACACCCTAGACAACAACAACAATACGTGCAGTAGAGAGGAAGATAGCATCGCTGTGTGGAACCAGTGGGCTGGGGTACCGAGTAAGTAGTGGGCTGGGGTACCGAGTAAGTAGCACCGAGTGTATTGTCTCCCCAGTATCTGATATTGTCTTTTTCTATGATATCGACAAAAAAATAACATTTTGACCTAATGTTTTAATGGAGTAATATATTTCCCCTCTCAGTTTTTATCTACTACAGGCTTCAACTTTCCCTAATCCTAACATTTCTTAAAACTCCTTAACTTGCCTAGCCTTGCATTTCATATCTTTACTAATATGCATCAACTACTTTTACCTCACTACTTCCAATCTTTTAAAAATATATCATTTATTATCTTCCATAACACAAATATTTTCCCACGTTTATAGTAAAACTTCTCCCTCGTAACACATCCTAACCGTAAGTCGCATCAATATGTTTATTATTACATCATATTAAGGGTGGTCGGATGGTGCAGTGGATAGCGCACTTGCCTTTCACCATGGCGACTGGGGTTCGATTCCCCGATCGGACGTGAAAAGGTATGGGGTCACCTGCCCGACTACGTTAGTTTTCTCCGGGAACTCCGATTCCCTCCCATATTTAGACCCTCCGCGCGCTAACATCCGGGCCAACAAGAGTGATTAATATAAGTTGAAATAACTTGTTTCATAATTGTTGTAAAATAAATAAAGTTTATATACATAAATATATATATCATATTAAGCCTTATATACAGCCCTAGATTTTATCTCAAATGCAAATCATTTGAAGCTGTTGTATAACTCACTAACTTTCCTTGCACTTTGACTTTCCCTGTCCATGATGCTGTCTCCACGTTATAAAATTACTTGACCGTTGTACGTTCTATGATTTTGTAACTCTTTAACTTTTCCTGGAAACTTTCCTAACCTCAGAATGTTCCTGGTCTCAATGTTTACCCGTTTATTTCCAGGTGATGCTGAGGTGACAAGTAATGGTGGTTTAGGCGGTTTCCAGGAGACCGTTTCACAATACACATTGGTCAGGAACGCCGGGGATGCAGACGCTGTGGTGACCCTCGATGTGAAAATTGGCAAGTACATTTACATAAGGCTTCCTGTGTACTTCACACTAACATTGTCAATTACTGACAATTTACTTGCCAAATTAATCAATCAATCAATCAATGAAATTGATGGGAACAGCAATTTGACATAATAAAAACTCAAAACGTACAATATATACAAGCTGAATCAGCGCTTAGGTCAATTTTCCCAAGTTCTAGGGATAGTTTAATGAATAGATAAGATTCGAACATTAATTGCACGATATCTAAAGACGGAACAAGAAAAAAGTAAATACAATTTGTAGATTAACTGCAATTTGATGTTTTAGGTAAGCATTTTGGTCTACTATTAATTGTAGAATTGACGAAAAGAAAGTTCGTCATTTGTAAGACAAAGCCTTTGTTGTCGGGTTTTATCACTACCATTTCTAGGTTTGTCCACTATACACAATATATATTTACTTATAGGTAATATTTGTTCTCCTCTTCGTGTGTCCTTCCAAGACCAACACCTGGATCCCATCTCTGGGGAAATGGTTAATTATGAATTCCTGGACACCATGCCGCTCAGTGACTCGAAAGTGTTCAATACCCCGCCTCATTGTGTAAATTCCACATTAAAGGTAAGTCATAGCTGAGGTAAGAGTAATAAGTAGTGGATGGGTGAGTTGGTCAAACCTGAGGTAAGAGTAATAAGTAGTGGTAGGGTGAGTTGGTCAAACCTGAGGTAAGAGTAATAAGTAGTGAGTCGATGGGCTAGTCAAAGTTGAGGTAAAAGTAGTAAGTAGTGGGTGGATGAGTCAAAGTTGAGGTAAGAGCGATAAGTAGGGGGTGGGTAAGTCAAAGCTGAGATAAGAGTAACTAATAGTGGATGGGTTGGTCAAAGCTGAAGTAAGAGTAATAAGTAGTGGGTGGATGGGTGAGTCAAAGTTGCGGTAATAGTAATAAGAAGTGGGTCGATGTGTTGGTCAAAGCTGAAGTAAGAGTAATAAGTAGTGGGTGGGTAAGTCAAAGCTGAGGTTAGAGTAATAAGTAGTGGGTTGGTGAGTCAAAGCTGAGGTAAGAGCAATAAGTAGTAGGTGGATGGGTTAGTCAAATTTAAGGTAAGAGTAATAAGTAGTAGGTTGGTAAGTCAAAGCTGAGGTAAGAGTAATAAGTAGTGGGTTGATGGGTTAGTCAAAGCTGTGGTAAGAGCAATATGTAGTGGGCCGAAGGGTTGGTCAAATCTGAAGTAAGAGCAATAAGTAGTAGGTTGGTAAGTCAAAGCTGAGGTAAGAGCAATAGGTAGTGTGTGGATGGGTTAGTCAAATTTAAGGTAAGAGTAATAAGTAGGAGGTTGGGAAGGCAAAGCTGAGGTAAGAGTAATAAGTAGTGGGTTGATGGGTTAGTCAAAGCTGTGGTAAGAGCAATATGTAGTGGGCCGAAGGGTTGGTCAAATCTGAAGTAAGAGCAATAAGTAGTAGGTTGGTAAGTCAAAGCTGAGGTAAGAGCAATAGGTAGTGGGTGGATGGGTTAGTCAAATTTAAGGTAAGAGTAATAAGTAGTAGGTTGGTAAGTCAAAGCTGAGGTAAGAGCAATAGGTAGTAGGTGGGTTAGTCAAAGCTGAAGTAAGAGTAATAGGCAGTAGGTGGGTTAGTCAAAGCTGAGGTAAGAGCAATAAGTAGAGGGTGGATGGGTTAGTCAAAGTTAAGGTAAGCGTAATAAGTAGTAGGTTGGTGAGTTAAAGCTGAGGTAAGAGTAATAAGTAGTGGGTGGTGGGTTAGTGTCAATTTCATCTGCATCGGACAGTTAGAAAACTAAGTTTGAACACTTTAACGTATTGCGATTAATCAAAGTAAAACTTGAAGCATTGTTGTTAGAAAAGTACATTGCAACACTTTAATGAATGAAGATGTATCAAAGTAATTCTTTCAGCAAGGTCTGCTTTACATTTAAAATAAAAATGAGAGAGTTAATGTTATATAATATTGTATTAAAATTACCTCATATGCTGCGGTATTATTATAGTAAACATTTTATAATAACGTATTAATGACTCCATCAAGTGCAGTATCATTGATATGATTTATTGTTGCATTTGTACTCTTCCTGATATATTTTGATCATGTCTTTCTTTTTATAGGACAACGAAATAGTCAAGAGGTTGCTTCCAAGTCGACACATCGGTATATTCATGGGATGACTGTTGGAATAAAATAATTACTTCATATACCGAAAGTGATTTGTTTTTTTCTCGCTGATAAGGTTTATACAATTTGCTGTCCGAAACACATGTAGCTACGTGAAGTACCACGGTAATCATTAAACATTGAATCATTAAACAAAACAATGATAAAATGACCATAATTATTTGCAAATGGCTCTCAACACTTTTTTCAACATATTTGATATAGAATGATATACATCTCATAAGAAACGCGATGGAAAATATTGCATTTAAAAATACAACTTTTTCACTCAAAACTTCTTTGATAACAACGTACTGGACTTTCTCGGATGTGGGCGTCATACAGGAAATTGTATCTCACCTTTTGAGTTTTTATTTGAGTCGGACAATATATGATCTTCATCGCACATAGAACTAAACAATGACAAAAAAGCACACTGAAGCACAAACAAAATCGTAATTCTAACTCAAAATCGATGAAACCTGGGCAAAGCATGAATAAATGATAGATTTGCATAAGGACACTTAAAAACACAAAACGAATAAGACATAGAAGGCAACCGAAACTTCAATCCTTATTTTAGGAAAAAAAAGATAGCGTCCTCAAAGTGGGAACCCTAATAGTGACAAAGAAAAAATACCGATACTTATATCTTTTAAGAGAATATCATATTTTCTGATATATCATGATGTCGACCATTAAAGATACACGCATATGATCGCAACTATTATTGTGTAATTGATACAGTATGTCTAAAAGGATCCATCGGTGGTGCTGAGGCCAGGAAGGCGGAAATCCAAATTTATTTAAACTGCTGTTGAAACAGAAGGGGAAGTGCATTTGACCCCTTCATTACATGAATATATTTGAAAAAGAAGAGGTTAGCTTCTAATAAATATGAGTATCTATAAATTCATTAAGATGTAATCCTAAGGAAAAAAAGAAAAAAAAGATACTTTGTCCAAATATGTAAGAATCGCTAGTAGAAGACGACAAAATGTAATGAATTAAGTCAATTGTATCTAGTGTTTGTCAGTAATACATTACTATGTCCTTATCATCAAATATTATTCTATTATTAATAACATTATTTTTAGCAGTACATGATATCTCTCGACACCTCTAGGAGTAGGTGCGGAAGTGGTGTGTATGTGTGTAGTAAAAGCTTAAGGAAATAAATGAACTTGAACTTGAGTAAAGTATGTATATTATATACCAAGCCACAACTCATAAGAGGTCGCTGTTACTTGATTTCATTTTCAAGACAGTTTATACGATAGGTGTCGAAAGAACTTTCAAGTGATTTAAATATATAACATAATGACGAAATGAATTGAAGAACATCGTAAGGTATTTCGTTCTTCTCCCGACAAGTTCTTCGATGAATGCTGCATAAAATGGTAGCAAAACCTAATCGATCAAAAGAGGAAGATAGTTTACCCCGATAGAAAATCGCTATGTTGGAGGTAAACTTTTGACACTAAATTGAAAACAAAATTGTCAATCAGGGATACAATCACCATCAATATCAATTTCAGTATATTTCGTCGTGGCCTTTATTCCGTCTTTGCGTATTGCAGAGTTATATTCTCTTGGGAGAAGGAATTGATTGTTACGTCATTGGTTTGTGCGAGAAAATTACGTCGTTTTCTCAAAAATTGATGACGTTCCCCCTCAAACAAGTGACGTAACAATCAATACCTGCTCCCAAGAGAAGATAACTCTGCAATACGCAAAGACGGAATAGCGCATTTCACAAGGTTTACAAAAAACAAATAGTTCATACCTACATGGCTGGGAAGCAATTAAATAAGAATATCCGTAAAACATTACTGTGGTGCTGTTGTATTTGGAGCACGGAAGTATTTCTGTTTCGGCTAACCTGTGGTGAGAGATGTTAAATCGTTGTCGTCGTCGTCCATTTAATTAAAGTAATAATAATAAACAAAAATAAAATGATGTAGATATACAACAATTAATATGCTATAAATATTTTAAAAGATCGTTTGTGCTCCAATGTTGAGTAAGATCCGGAAAATACCTTAAAACCTGAAAAGAGAAGTCATATATCATAATCTAGATAATCAACTAAAAGAATCGGTGGTTACTAAGCACGAGCTAGTTATGCTAGCAACGTGAACACATTTTGATAAGTTATCTCATCTTCAGTGGAATGACAAATCAATGAAAACTTATAATTTCACTAGAAAGAATATTTACAAGGTAGCTATCAGGTATGTTGACGTCAAAATAATCGTGTTTTGTCCTTGATTCAAGAGCAGATATACTTTATGTCACAGTTTGCTCCATTTATACATATTTATAATGGTGACCGTGACATATATACTAGTGATAAACATGTAAATAGGTAATACAATACCAAGTATACGTACTCAGATTACGGCATGATTACGTACAATAATTGCTATAAATAGGAAGTAAGGGAGCATCTGTCTAAAGTTTAGCTTAGCGACAAAGATAGCCACACAAAGTAAACAATTAAGGCCAAAAGAATAAAAGTTAAACCTAATCCTAAAGATACCTGTAGTGTATAGCGGAAGGGAAAGGTGGCCATTCATTTGTAAAACCATTCATAATGGTACAACTGTTTGACTACGACAGATAACATATTATTGAACCCCATTTTTTTATGTCTGGATATAGTCCAGCTACAAGATTATGGCAAAACTCGGAAAGTGGCAGTCGTCCAGCAGAGCCCACCAGCAGAGTCCATCATCTTTTTGCGTAAAATAGAAACGCGGAATAATAAGATTTTAATACATCATATAGAAGGAAAAATGCTATCGTATATCTCACCAGTTAAGCATGGGGTATCTAACTTTAAGTCATGTAATAAAGATACTATCATCATGACATATCTTTTTTTCTTTACCTGACACCAAGAAAAGGCGAATATAGTGAAGTAATACGACTCCTTCCTACGAGAGTGCTAGTCACCAGAATTGCTGTCAACGGAGGAGAAGGTTTATAGATATGTATGCTACTCTGATTAACTCCTACACAATGTGATTAAAATGAAATATGCCGGGATTGTTTTGGCTGTAAAATAAATAGAACAAACAGCGAAAAATCTCAAGTGATAACTTTTTCCTTGCGAGACAGCTCGACGACGAAGGATTGACGCCAAATAGAATACTGACTGAGTGAATGAATGGTGGACCCAATATCGTTGTCAACAGAAATAGTGATTGATAGGTCGAACTAGATACGAAGTAACTAGAACAAATACAATACATTGTCATGGAATAGTGACACTGCAACATCTAAAAACTAACATTACAGTTATACCGAAGAAAATATGTATTCTAGTTAATCGGTACACTTGTATTGATGATATACATTTTAATATTTGCCCACGTCTCAAAATATTATCTGATTGTCAGCCAATACCTTGACTCCTTTGATACTGTACATACGTATTCGATTTAACGATAACTCGGTGATAGGCTAAACCGTTCAGATAGCGTACAAACATGGACGCTTTCATCAAATGTTTGCTGTTCCTGTCGATCCTTTCAATAACAGCAGCAATACTGCAAAATGAAATTGGTGTGCATTGCACATTTCCGCCATCATGGCAAAGCAAGGTTTTCTTTGAATCTGGTGAGTTGATCATGTCTATTCCAGAACTGATGAATGCTACTGGAACATATTACTACGACTATCCCAGTCAACAGATGAGACTTGACCTCAAGGGTTTGGCATCACTAGGCAACGTGCCGCTCTCAAATACCTACATCTGGCATTTCAATGAGGTAAGGAATAAAATACATATATGTACCACTTAAATGAGTGTTCTTTTGTTATTAATACATGAAATAGTCGAAAATGGTACTTTCTTAAAACACGATAATTTGCGGTCTTGTTAATAACAGTTACTTTCCATCTATGCAACAAAGTTTTTGCCAAATCTAAACTCTTTCAATTTCCTTAAACCTTTGACTCAGACTTTGAGATATTTCAAGCAAGTGGGGCATGCATTTCAATGTTGTAGCTACAATATAACAGTCATGGATTTTCTAGCTTCTCGAGTTTTTGCTTTTATAATTTCACATAAGATATCATGTCTGACATCGGATTATGTTTTCTATCGATTGTATCAAAGATTTTTGTTTTAAGTTTCTTTCCAAAATTCGGTTAATGTATAACCTTTATATTAATCCTGTGTGAATGACTAATGGCTTATATACAAGCACGTGATCATAAAATATAACTCGCAAAACTTTAAAGTCGTGGTATAAAATAAATTCCGACTATACGATATAATTTAGGATTCTTTTGAAGTCATCACTAATTCAAATGTTCTTTATGTAATGTATTACAGAGTACAGTATACATTATTGATAACGACAACCACACCTGTACCAAGGACAAGGATAGCGACTACATATGGAACCCATGGAATGGTGTGCCATGTGCGTGTATTATTATGGGTTTTTATATACTTGTTTATCTACGGTCAATGTACTATTTACATTTTTCCCGCTGGATCAGTAAAGTAAATGATGCGGTACTTGTTTAACTGAATAGCAGATATACATACCAAATTGCGTCACATGGTACATTATTACCAACTACTCATATCGAAATAGATACCAGTGTAAATATATGACGTTATATAAGAAAATATCCATACGAAGAGTTCAGACATAGCTATAAAGAACATTAAATAATATGTGGGCGTTTCATTTGATTAGCAATCAACATTTGCGATAATCTTTCTCTGGAACATTTTTCTGATTTGGAAACTATTAACTTCGTATGTTTACCATACGAACATGCATGCTATATTTCAAAAATAAGAAAATGTTATATATATGTCTTCATATAAAAACAGTGCTAAGCGTGCTTTAGAAGATTTTTACAGGTATGTAAATTTGTAATTTGTGAAACTGTTCGTTCATCAGCAAGATAATTTAAGAAATTGTGAAAACTTATCCTCAAGCTGTAGATCCTGTGTGGATTGTTTCTGTATAGAACAATTCTCTGGATGAAGATTCTGTGATAGTGTTTAATATGATATTGATGCGTTAACAGTGGACGCCCACTCGGACTGGCATGGTGGTGTAGGGGACTTTCAGCAGATCACAGAGCACTTCACGCTGATCAGGAAGGAACTGTACGCTGACGTCATCCTAACGCTAGACGTTAAAGTAGGTAGGTTTGACATGAACAACAGCTTCTTTAATATTTATATGATTTGTGTGGCAACTTATCACTGTCTCTTTGTAATACTTAGAGGATCTGTTTGTCAATATATCATTTTACCGTCGTGATATTTACACGATATGTCATATCATTGTATTTTTATAATATCTCCAGGAAAGGTCTGTCCACCTATTCGTTATAACAACCAAGACAAAGACTACGACCCTGCAAGTGGAGCGATAGTCAACTACGAATTCGTGGACCCACAAGACCTTTCCGACCACAGTGTGTTTACCCTGCCCTCGTTTTGTGCCAGTGCCAAATCTTCACAGGTAAGCTAGATCATACAGATTACGTCATAGGTAAGCTGGTTCATACAGGTAACGCCAAAGGTAAATTGGATCATACAAATAAAGACACAGGTAAGCTAGATCAAACAGAGATAACATCACGGGTACGTTTGATCATACAGGTAACGTCAAGGGTAGCTTGATACTAAGATAACACCATCGGTAATCTTGACCATTTAGATACAGGTAAGCTAGATCAAACAGAAATTACGTCACAGGTAAGCTGGGTCATACAGAGATATAACGTCACAGGTAAGCTGGGCCATATAGATCCTCATACAATTTGTCCTTGTATAACAAGAATATCTATACCTGCATGAATCATAGTTATTCTCAAAAAGACGAAATACCTCTTATCTTAATATTTATGCTATGATACATAAGTGAAAACTTTAATCGTACTAGTGTTACCTTTCCTTCCTCAGTAAGAACTTTATCGGGATTTTTGATTCAGTGTTTCATCAATTCCTATTCTTTTTCATCTACCTTGAATTAAGAATTTGTCTGCGTGTTGTGGTTGTAATGTTATTTCTGTTAGAAAGAAAGTACATTGACATCTGCATCATATACAACTATAAAAATATCAATAAACACTGGGCATATATCTATATTAAGTTTCTGTCTTGCCCATTTGTGATGTTTGTATGTGTTTATTCGTTTCATAGCACAGCCTAATGGGAAGAAGATCATTCTCTCCGCGGTTCCATCGACTCTTCATGGGATAGAAATGATGAAGAAAAGAAGTTGGGAATGGTTGCGAGGATGTATTAGAGTAGATATAAAACAATACGTATGTAATCTAGAGTGTGTTGAATAACAAGTACTGAAAAGGTATTATAAATATATAGATGTAGGCATATGTTTATGAATGATTACAGGGATATACCGTTGAAACCAATATTTCCTTTATTGAATGTACGTGATTTCTGCACTGCCGATTATGTTTCCTTGCTATCCCCATATTCATAGTTCGTTCCAACTGTTCAGTTTGACCACTCGAATTGTTTGGGAAAGCCCCGTTAAAAATAGCGCCGATATCGTCACGTGACAGTTTTGAAAAGATGCAGTAAACACAGGTGGTCTGACCGAGATGCGAAGTTTCCAAGGGATCTCCAGAGAGGGGCCGTCGGGCAACTTATTATCGCACTATGAAATCAATGAATATGATTCCAAGTCTATTATTCATCATCAGAAGTTAATAAGTTAATAATACAAAGTTAATAATGTCAATATTCAAATGAAGAAATATTTGTTGGCATCTCGGCATTATTTACAGATACCAGGATACAAGACTAAACACCTTCCCTCAACCATGAGACAACACTTTCTTAAAAAGGAATATCTTCGGGACGAATATAGCCCTTTTCAAATGTTTTCATTAAATGCATGACTGCATTGGCAGTTATAACAAAGAGAAATGTTTGTGACATTTTGTTATTACAGCTCATTGTCTTTGACCACTTTATTCCAGACCATGCAGTGCATTCCCACTTTCACTGTTTCATACGCTTTAACACTTCGTAAGTCATATTAGTCATCAAACACAATAAGTATTTCTGGCAAAGCCAATATATAAGATAATTGAAAATCATATATTTTCAATAATTTACACAGAGATGTAAGCACACTTGAAAAGGAACACTTTTTTATGTTAAAATACTTTTCACTGTAGCAATTATTGATTCTCTTGTAATGGGACATTTACTTTTTAACATCACTGTAGGCATGGGATATATATATTTTTTTATTTTATCCATGACACAGGGCATGCAAATGTTTAGTAACAGATTCAGTACCTGCAATAATGTTTCCGTAACGTACGTAATCCTTGCGCTATTTTTTGACCATTTGGCAACTCTTCGCTTCGTAGCTCAAGCGGTAACGGTTTTCACTCGATATCACTTCCCTCGGCAAGTCATATTGTTTACAATGAAATGGCGTGCTATGCACATGTGTTAATAGATATGACTCAGAAACAAAACGTTGGTCAGACATGTAGAAATCCCCATAGTTATCTTAAAATTATACATTTTTATGAATCTATATAAGAAAATTCCGACTGTCTACAAGGTCATAACAGAAATTTTGCGTAAACGCGATGGTTTATTATAAGATAATTTTGTAATAATATTGTTTTCAAGTCCTTGGTTTTCAAACTTCATATAACACAATACAGTTCCAGCACAAACGCAGGCATACACACATAGGGAGATATTAGGAAGGTGGCATATGACTAGTAGTTAGCGCCTGATAAGGCAGCTCCAGCAATTTCCTCAAAATTGTATTGATTTATGTATATGCTAATTGTATTGAATGTATAAATGGTATATTTATGTACTGTAAAGCGCTTAAGAATGGCTAGTTCTAGCTAGATAGGGCGCTATATTAAATGTTGTATATCATTTTTATTACAATAAATTTCAAAAGTATCAACTATGAAGAACAACAATCTTTGTGCTGTGACAAACATCCTAGAATGATTCCTCTATTTTAGATACTGTTAACCACCAACCCAACCCGCCACCGAAAGTACACGTATTTAAACAGGTCTATTCCATAATCTGGTGATGTGATACCAACGGTTATTCATATAGAACTAGTTATTAGCTGAAGGCTGAGTATCATAGCTAATTTACAAAGGATTAACCAATATTTAAGTTTTTGTTCAAATCTATAAAACGCGCATTTTGGTTATTTGAAATATTTTTAATTACATTGGGATGTTTTGATAATGTGGCAGTTAAAACAGTTTGTTCAACTTTTACAAGCTCGCAACTTAATCTTGAAATAAATGTATAGCGCTCTGTATCATAGTGTTTTGATTCAAACGGACGTATGATGATAGAAATACAGGTTATTTGTTACATACTTACTTATAAAATGGGTTTTTTGTATGCTATACGACACAATTGCTCTAACCCATATCAGCCCTCGCCGTATCACACCCCAAAAGCCATATTAGCTTCCGCCGTATCACACCCCAAAACCGTATCAGCCCTTTCCGTATCAGCCCGCAAAACCCGTATCACACCCTATTTGGAAATGTTTCGTTTTTCAATATTTCAAAAGAAAAATAGATCATAAGATAGTAGCTTTTATAAGAAAGTATAATATAAACAGAATAAAACATGCCCTTTTCCATATCACACCCAGTATCAACCCTCGACCAATATCAGGTCATCGGGCTGATATTGCAGTCTCGGATTGACACTCGGTGTGATATGGAAAAAGGCATGTATTATTCCCTATGTAACACAATTTGAATATAATTGTAATTTTGTTATATCAATGAGGTTAACAGCGGATGTGCTATTAAATGTACAATGTAAAACCCAAATGGGCACGATTACACTACAAACACGGGCTCTATCAGTCTATATAAACATCTATTGTCATTTATGTATTTTCAATCGGCCTCATAATAACTTCCACTGACTTGCTGTACTTGTTAAACTTAGTACGTCGTGCTCTCGCGATGCGGCAATTCAACCTGACGAGGAAAGTGGTTACACGAATCAAACGTTAACGATCCTCTCTATGACTAGCGAGATGTCGTGTACTGCGCGTAAAATGTAGGTATTCAACGACACTTTGTTCATGTATAACATGACATAAAGTGAAAAGGTAAATGTCCTTATTCATAAGCCTGTGGTAATAAGATTTAATTAACAGGTAATTAAGGCATTACATAAACTGGATTATATAATAAGTTAATGTTGAACTTTTAAGTCTTCACATAATCAAATAAATAGAAAAATGCAGCAATGTAAGAATATATACCACAAAAATGATCTTTATGCTTTACGTAAATTATAAATGTCATTGTGTAGTATAAACACTAATATGACGACAGCAAACGGAAAATGCAATTTTGATTATCTGAATCAGGCTTGACCTCGTTGACAATGATTTTTTATCTACAAATTTTAATTCAAACAAAATGTCGTTGAGAGGTGAGACTTGGTCTAGATAAATTATAACGACAGGCCAAGATCAGCACACGATAGACGAAATAACTTAACATGATACAAACACCATCAAGATAGGAGCCAGGGCAGTTCCTCGTTCTACTATCAATAACAGTTACCTTTACATCACGTAAGTCATGTGATCATATGTTATCAAAGGAACCAATATGTGTTAGTGTTTAATTAACTAAAGCCGAAATAGAGCACAGTTGGGACCAATCTGGTTCAAGTATATTGAGAAATCTTTTGATAACCAGTTGTGTTCACATATTTCCTTTTTTGTGATTGTCTTGGTGATCTGTTATAAAAATAAAAATGAATCAATACAAAACGATCCTAAGGTATTTGAATGCCGCTAAATGTATCAAAGTTACTCACAAAGTATAGTACTTCCGATTGCCATCTCTGATCATGCCCAATACTGATGATGTGGAGTAAGCGCCGGATTTCTCCTACATGTTATTGTAGAGGCTTCATGATGTCTTTCATTTTGTTTCCGCGTCCCCTTAGTGGGTATTCTGTACTTTTAATTTAAGATTTGTTTCTTTGTGTGTTGGAAACGTATAAGAGATATATTTTGTACTTATACGAAAAATCCACATTCATCGAATTTAAACTTTGTTTTTTTTTACAATAAATTTAACACTAGTTGATCATGGGGAATAAATTAAACTGTTTTGTTATAAATTAATATAAACATTTTAGAGATTATTGATCTGAAATTAATCAGTATTCCTCTGATTTTTTAAGTTCATAAAGAAGAGCGAAACAGCTGTATGATGCAATATTATTACTTTTTGGCATACTGTAACATGACAAAATGTTAAAGGCGCAATCACCTTTATGAGTTACGTTCATCTTGGCTTTAACTACAATTACAAATTGTATGGTAATTAACCCTTTCTCATGTAATCATACACTTAAAACGTTTAACAGTTATCAAAAATAGTACGTGTTGTTGAGTTTTTACGCAACAATACAAAAACAAATCTGAAAAACGTCTGGTGAAATTCTCCTTAGTGTTTCGACTTAGTCTGCGTTACAAACCAAGAGCAAGTTAAGACAGACAGAGAAACAAGGAAATTGTAATAACAGGTGACTTGGAAGTCAGTATAATATACTTATGACAATATATAATCTTATTGTAATAGCAGCAGACATACAGCACTCCTCCCTGACGTTGTATTACTGTATGATATATACTTACAGTATGTTTCAAAGGGAGTTAACTCAGGGCTGCAATCCTAAAACTCTTTATTGTCCGGAACAATAAAATGTACGTAAACAACAGTGAATTAAAGTTGTTATAATCATTGAATAAATATTGAAAAACAACATATATTGGAACAAACAACATTTGCATATTAAGACGTAAATGTGGATTCAATGCATTATGATAAATATACATAGAAAATTAAAATATGACACATTTAAATATGGAATAATTTAATAAAGATAAAATATCACGAAATGTTTGAAAATATATAATATCGAGGAATACTTATCTTATCTTCTAAACTTTTTTTTTTTTTTTTTTTTTTTTTTTTGATATTTGTATAACCACATAGCACCGTTATAATTAAGTGTCATCTGTGGTCGTCGATTTCAAATAAAGTGTTATCTGTGGGCGTCGATTTCTAATTAAGTGTTACCTGTGGTCGTCGATGTCTGTTTAAGTGTTATCTGTTGGTCGTCGATGTCTTATTAAGTGTTATCTTTGGTCGTCGATGTTTAATTAAGTGTTATCTGTTGGTCGTCGATGTCTGATTAAGTGTTATCGGTGGTCGTTGATATCTAATTAAGTATTATCTGTGGTCGTCGCCGTCTAAGTAAGTGTTATCTGTGGGCGTCGATTTCTAATTAAGTGTTATATGTTGTCGTCGATGTCTAATGAAGTGTTATCTGTGGGCGTCGATTTCTAATTAAGTGTTATCTGTGGTCGTCGATGTCTGATTAAGTGTTATCTGTGGTCGTTGATATCTAATTAAGTGTTATCTGTGGTCGTCGATGTCTAATTAAGTGTCATCTGTGGTCGTCGATGTCTAATTAAGTGTTATATGTTGTCGTCGATGTCTAATTTAGAGTTATCTGTGGTCGTCGATGTCTAATTTAGAGTTATCTGTGGTCGTCGATGACTAATTAAGTGTTATCTGTGGTCGTCGATGTCTAATTAAGTGTTATCTGTGGTCGTCGATTTCTAATTAAGTGTTATCTGTGGTCGTCAATGTCTAATTAAGTGTTATCTGTTGGTCGTCGATGTCTAATTAAGTATTATCTGTGGTCGTCGATGTCTAATGAAGTGTTATCTGTGGTCGTCAATGTCTAATTAAGTGTTATCTGTGGTCGTCGAAGTCTAATTAAGTGTTATCTGTGGTCGTCGATGTCTAATGAAGTGTTATCTGTGGTCGTCAATGTCTAATTAAGTGTTATCTGTTGGTCGTCGATGTCTAATTAAGTATTATCTGTGGTCGTCGATGTCTAATGAAGTGTTATCTGTGGTCGTCAATGTCTAATTAAGTGTTATCTGTGGTCGTCGAAGTCTAATTAAGTGTTATCTGTGGTCGTCGACGTCTAATTAAGGGTTATCTGTGGTCGTCGATGTCTAATTAAGTGTTATCTGTGGTCGTCGAAGTCTAATTAAGTGTTATCTGTGGTCGTCGACGTCTAATTAAGTGTTATTTGTGGTCGTCGATGTCTAATTAAGTGTTATCTGTGGGCGTCGATGTTTAATTAAGTGTTATCTGTGGTCGTCGATGTCTAATGAAGTGTTATCTGTGGTCAAGAATGTCTAATTAAGTGTTATCTGTGGTCGTTGATGTCTAATTAAGACTGACGAGACACCTACAGCTTCAGTTTCTATCAGCGTATGGAAAGTAGTGTCTACGGTATAATCAAAGTTCCCTGGCCTCGTATAATCAAAGTTCCCTGGCCTCGTATGATCAAAGTTCCTCTGTCTAGTTGAATCAAATTTCCATGGTCTCGTATAATCATAGTACTTTGTTCTCGTATAATCAAACCGTCATGGGTTATTGCAGTTCAAGTTCAATGGCCTTTTGATACTTAGTTGACTTAAAACTTGCTGGTACGTATGATCACGCCTGACTGAAAACGGTATCCAACTTGGAACCTAGAATTATAAATTTAGTTATCTGGACAGATATGGAATGTTAATAACAAAACATATACATGTTAATGGAATGAATGAAATTATAAATCAATAAGTTTAACGTGGATTTGTAGCATGCAACATATTGAAAGGACGTGCAACTTGTGTTCACTGATAATTATGTAACAATATTCATGTCGAAATATATAGTGTAAAAATGCGCACGAGGTTATATAACAAGTAATAATTAAAACATGAAACAATGGTTATGGATATATATAATATGTTACTGTGTGGCTGATGACTAAACCTGATCAGATTAATTTGTATTAAAAAAGTGATTCCGAAACAAACAGCTTTGGAACATAAATTTCTCGGCCTAATGAGAACGTTAAAAATGCTAGTAAGGGGAGGCAAATCTGATATTGTATAAGGATATTCTATCACACAGGTGGTATGCCAGAATCTATTTCCCATAAACGTTTCCCTGTTAGATTTGTATATTATCACACTAATCAGGGCTTTTAGTGTGAACAATTTTCTCATCGCCATTACATGTTTTATCCACGATTTTATCCATGTGCTTGCGATGATACAATTGTTCGAATGACACTGTAAATACAGTAGTGTGGATAAACCGCTTACCATATATACTACCTAACATATTCTCTATTAAAATAAAAGTCAGCTAAATTCCATCACTTTCTTTTGACTTCTAGGCCTGTCCCAGTGATAAGTGAATGTTATAATGATTAAGTTAATAATGTAATCATGTAAATAGGTAATACAATACCAAGTATACTTACTCAGATAACGGCATCATAACGTAGAATAATTCTGTAAATAGGTAATACAATACCAAGTATACGTACTCAGATAACGGCATCATAACGTAGAATAGTTCTGTAAATAGGTAATACAATACCAAGTATACGTACTCAGATAACGGCATCATAACGTAGAATAATTCTATAAATAGGGAGTAAGGAAACCTCTATCTAACGTGTACCTTGGCGACGACGACAGCCAAACAATGTAAAGATTATACTGTGCCGTATGGCCACTTCATCCATTAAGGTGTATCTAAAGTGTGTTCCGAAATATATCGGTACACCACAGAGAACATTAAAAGATGTCCATACATTTGTTAACCCTTTATAACGTTACAAATGTTCAACTTTTCTCTACAACAGATACAGTGTAGCATATCCTTAAACTGCAATTTTATGTCAGCAGTGCCAGAACAATTCCAGCTACACGGTTTCGGCAAAAGTGGTAGTCCATCAGCAGAGTCAACCAGCAGTGCCCACCATCTTTTTGCGTAAAACATAAACATGGAATAATCAGATTATAATTCATTATTTCACCAGTTTAGCATGGGGTCTCTTACTTTAAGATATGTAATGAAGGTAATATCATCATTACATATGTTTTACTTCTCTACCTGACGCCAAGAAAAGACGAAAGTGCTGGTCACCAGAAATGCTGTCAACGGAATACATGAAAGTCGAAGGGTTTTTTATGAATATTGTATATTTTACTCCAAGAAAAAAAATGATTAAAGTTTATCGGTACACTTTTATCAATGAACTATCATTCTATATTTTATATCTCGAAGTGTTTAATCTGATTGTCAGCAAAATACCCTACAACCTCTCATACTGTACCTACGTATTAAATTTAACGATAACTCAGTGATAGGCTAAACAATTCAGATAGCGTACAAACATGGACGCTTTCATCAAATGTTTGCTGTTCCTGTCGATGCTTTCAATAACATCAGCACTACTGCAAAATGATATTGGTGTGCATTGTACATTTCCGCCATCATGGCAAAGCAAGGTTTTCTTTGAATCTGGTGAGGTGCTCATGTCGATACCAGAAGTGATGAACGGTACTGGGACGTATTACTACGACTATCCCAGTCAACAGATGAGATTTGACCTCAAACTCCAGGCATCACTAGGCAACGTGCGGCTCTCAAATACCTATATCTGGCATTTCAATGAGGTAAGGAATAAAAACATATGTGAACCACTCAAACGAGTATTGTTTAGTTATGAATACATGAAATAGTCGAAAATGATACTTTCTTAACACACGATCAGTTGTGTGCATGTAAGCAAGAGCTACTTTGCCTCTATACAACAATGGTTTGGCCAAGTCTAAACTCTTTCAATTTCCTCATACCTTTGACGCAGACTTTGATATATTACAAGCAAGTGAGACATGTACTTTAATGGTGTAGCTCCAATAACAACAATAGATTTTTAGCTTCTCGAGTATTTCCTTTGATAATTTCACATAAGACATCATGTTTAACATAGAATTATGTTTTCTCTCGATTGCATCAAAGGTCTATGTTTTAAGTGTCTTTCTAATACAATGTATAAAGGCTATGGGAAACACCGAATATGCCAACTTGTGTGAATGACTGATGGCTAATATACAAGCACGTGATCATAAAATATAACTCGCTGAAATTTAGAGCCGTGGTATAAAAAAAATCAGACTATACGATATAATTGATGATTCTTGTGTTATAATCACTNCATTCTGTAAATAGGTAATACAATACCAAATACGTACTCAGATAACGGCATCATAACGTAGAATAGTTCTGTAAATGGTAATACAATACCAAGTATACGTACTCAGATAACGGCATCATAACGTAGAATAATTCTGTAAATAGGTAATACAATACAAAGTATACGTACTCAGATAACGGCATCATAAGGTAGAATAATTCTATAAATAGGTAATACAATACCAAGTATACGTACTCAGATAACGGCATCATAACGTAAAATAATTCTGAGTAAGGAAACCTCTATCGAACGGGTACCTTGGCGACGACGACAGCCAAACAATGTAAAGATTATACTGTGCCGTATGGCCACTTCATCGATTAAGGTGTGTTCCGAAATATATCGGTACACCACAGAGAACATTAAAAGATGCCCATACATTTGTTAACCCTTTATAACGTTACAAGTGTTCAACTTTTCTCTACAACAGATAGCATATTCTTACACTGCAATTTTATGTCAACAGTGCCAGAACAATTCCAGCTACACGGTTTCGGCAAAAGTGGTAGTCCACCAGCAGAGTCAACCAGTAGAGTCCACCATCTTTTTGCGTAAAACAGAAACGTGGAATAATCAGATTATAATACATCATATAGAAGACGAATGATATCGTTTATTTCACCAGTTTAGCATGGGGTCTCTTACTTTAAGATATGTAATGAAGGCAATATCATCATTACATATGTTTTACTTCTTTACCTGACGCCAAGAAAAGACAAGAGTGCTGGTCACCAGAATTGCTGTCAACGGAATACAGGAAAGTCGAAGGTTTTTTTATGTATATTGTATACATTAATCCAAGAAAATTTGATTAAAGTTTATCGGTACACTTTTATCAATGAACTATCATTTTATATTTTATATCTCGAAGTGTTTAATCTGATTGTCAGCAAATACCCTACAACCTCTCATACTGTACTTACGTATTAAATTTAACGATAACTCAGTGATAGGCTAAACAATTCAGATAGCGTACAAACATGGACGCTTTCATCAAATCATTGCTGTTCCTGTCGATGCTTTCAATAACAACAGCACTACTGCAAAATGAGATTGGTGTGCATTGTACATTTCCGCCATCATGGCAAAGCAAGGTTTTCTTTGAATCTGGTGAGGTGCTCATGTCGATACCAGAAGTGATGAACGGTACTGGGACGTATTACTACGACTATCCCAGTCAACAGATGAGATTTGACCTCAAACTCCAGGCATCACTAGGTAACGTGCGGCTCTAAAATACCTATATCTGGCATTTCAATGAGGTAAGGAATAAAAACATATGTGAACCACTCAAACGAGTATTGTTTAGTTATGAATACATGAAATAGTCGAAAATGATACTTTCTTAACACACGATCAGTTGTGTGCATGTAAGCAAGAGCTACTTTGCCTCTATACAACAATGGTTTGGCCAAGTCTAAACTCTTTTAATGTCCTCAAACCTTTCACGCAGACTTTGAGATATTACAAGCAAGTGAGACATGTACTTTAATGGTGTAGCTCCAATAACAACAATAGATTTTTAGCTTCTCGAGTATTTCCTTTGATAATTTCACATAAGACATCATGTTTAACATAGAATTATGTTTTCTCTCGATTGCATCAAAGGTCTATGTTTTAAGTGTCTTTCTAATACAATGTATAAAGGCTATGGGAAACACCGAATATGCCAACTTGTGTGAATGACTGATGGCTAATATACAAGCACGTGATCATAAAATATAACTCGCTGAAATTTAGAGCCGTGGTATAAAAAAAATCAGACTATACGATATAATTGATGATTCTTGTGTTATAATCACTAAATAACATATTCTGTATATATGTATTACAGAGTACAGTATACACCATTGATTACGACAACCACACCTGTACCAAGGAAAAGGATAGCGACTACATATGGAACCCATGGAATGGTGTGCCATGTGCGTGTATTATTATGGGGTTTTATATATTAGTTTATCTATATGGTCAATGTACTATTAACATTTTCCACGCTGGATCAGTAAAGTAAATAATGCGGTACTTGTTTAGCTGAATAACAGATGTACATGCCAACTTATATTACATGGTACATAATTACAATCTACGCATATCGAAATAGATAACAGTGTACATTTATGACCTATTTCATGAAAATATCAATACCAAGAGTTCAGATACGATTTGTATCTATAAAGAACATTAAATATATGTGGTCGGGTTGGTTCATTTGATTTTTAATAAAGATTTATTATTATGTTTCTCTTGAACAATTTATTTTGATTAGGAAACTATCAGCTTCATTTGTATACCATGCAAACATTTATGTTATATTTCAAAAAGAAGAAAATGTAAAATTTTGTATCACAATGTCTTCCTTCAAAAAAAGGTGCTACGCTTGCTAAAGAAAATTTGTATATTGAGCAAGACATTTTAACAGGTATCTAAATGTGTAATTTGTGAAATTGTTGTTCATAAACAAGATAATATAAGTAATTGTAAACACTTCTATTCACGCTGTTGATCACGTGTGGATTTGTTTCCTGATATAAAACTCGAGCTGCCAAACCCATGAGAACAACTCTCTGGGTGAGGAACATGCGATAGTGTTTAACATGATAATGGTACGTTAACAGTGGACGCCCACTCGGACTGGCATGGTGGTGTAGGGGACTTTCAGCAGATCACAGAACACTTCACATTGATCAGGAAGGAACTGTACGCTGACGTCATCCTAACACTAGACGTTAACGTAGGTACGTTTTGACATTAAGAACAGTTTCTATAATATTTATATGATCTGTGTGGCTACTTATCATTGTCCTTTGTTATACTTACAGGATCTGGCTGTCAATAGAGTATTGCATCTTTATAATACTTGCATGATCTGTCAGCAAACATCATAGTATCTATAATGTTAGCAGGCACTGACTTCTAACATATCATTGTATCCTTATAATATATTCAGGAAATGTCTGTCCACCTATTCGTTATAACATCCAAGACGAAGACACCGATCGCGCGAGTGGACTGATAGTCAACTACGAATTCGTGGACCCACAAGATCTTTCAGACCGCAGTGTTTTCATCCTGCCTTCGTTTTGTGCGAATGCCAAATCGTCACAGGTAAGCTGGATCATACATATAACGTCACAGGTAACCTGAATCATACAGAAAACGCCACAGGTAAGCTAGATCATACAGGTAACGCCAAAGGTAAACTGGATTGTACAAATAACGCCAGGGGTAAGCTTGCTCATACAGGTAATCTTACAGATAAGCTTGATAATAAGATAACACAATCGGTAAGCATGATCGTACAGGTACAGGTAAGCTGGATCATACAGAGATAACGTCACAGAAAAGCTGGGCCATACAGAGAAATTACGTCACGGGTAAGCTGGGTCATACAGAGATATAACGTCACAGGTAAGCTGGGTCATACAGAGATATAACGTCACAGGTAAGCTGGGTCATACAGAGATATAACGTCACAGATATGCTTGATCATACAGAGAAATTACGTCACATGTAAGCTGGGTCATACAGAGATATAACGTCACAGGTAAGCTGGGTCATACAGAGATATAACGTCACAGGTAAGCTGGGTCATATATATCCTCATACAATTTTTCATTGTATAGCAAGAATATTTATACCTGCATGCGTCATAGTTATTCTCAAAAAGTTGAAATACCTCTTATCTTGATGTTTCTGCAATTACACAAACGTAAAAATGTATTAATCGTACTATTGTAACCTTTCCTTCCTCAGGAGTTACATTATCGGGATTATTGCTTTAGTGTTTCATCCATTCCTGTTTCTTTTTCATCGACATTTGATTAAGAAGTTGTCTGCGTGTTGTAGTTGTATTGTTATATTTGGTAGAAAGAGAGAATATTTACATCTGTATCATATACAAATATAAAAATACCAATGAACTTTGGGCATACAATAATAGTGTGTTTCTGTCTTGCCCATTTATGATGTTTGTATGTTTTATTCGTTTCATAGCACAACCCAATGGGAAGAAGAGCATTGTCTCCGCGGTTCCATCGGCTCTTCATGGGATAGAAATGAAGCCATGAGACTTTGTTTAGAAAAGAAGAAATTAGAAATGGTTACGAGCATGTATAAGAGTAGTTATAATACATTACGTTTGTAATCCAAAGTGTGTTGAATTACAAGTAATGAAGAGGGTATTCTTAATATATATGATAAAAACTTTCTGAGATTATGAACTTGCGAAGGTGCTCATGTCAAAGTATCGGCTAATCTAAAACCAATAATGTAGTTAATGCACCTATTATGTCTACAATATCATAACAGATGATTTACGTAAACGGGATGGTTCATTATAAGATAATTTTGTAATATTGTTTTTCAAGTGCTCGTTTTGCTAGTCTGTGTGGTGTGATAAACATCCTAGAACGTCGTAGACTGTTAACCACCCACGAAAGTAAACGTATTCAAACAGTTATATTCCATACTGTGACGGTGTGATATCAACAGTTATTTATATAGAACTAGTTGTTAGCTGAAGGCTGAGTATCAAAATCTATGAAGGATTTAACCAATACTTCTGTTTGTGTATTTTTTTATAATGGTGGCGGTCAAAATAGTTTGTTCAACTCTAGCTTGTTCAACTCTAGCATGTTCAACTCTAGCTTGCAACTAAATCCTGAAATACCTGTATAGCGCTTTGTGTACTAGTGTGTTGATTCAAACGGACGTATGATGATATAAATAAAGGCTTTATAACACCAATTGAATACAATGGTATTTTTGTTTTATTTTGTTATTTGTCATTGATTTGTTTATTTGCGATTACGACACAAGAAGAATTAATCGAATATTTCTTGTGTTGTACCTTGTCAATACAAAAATCACTTCGAGAATCCCTATTTATAAAACTTACTTAGGGATTCCCATTTTAGTGAAAGAGAAGTCATATTACCGCTATAACAATGAGATTAATAGCGGATGCGCTATTTACAATTTATGCAATGTTAAACCCACATGGACAGGATTACACTACATACACGGGTTCTATATACACATCCATTGTCATTAATGTATTTTCAATCGGCCTCGAAATTACTTTCACTGACTAGCTTTCCTTGTTAAAATAGTACGTCGTGCTCTCGCCATGAGGCAATACAACCTGACGAGAAAACGTTAACGAACCTGTCTCTGACTAGCGTGATCGAGAAAAAATCTGCATCTGTACATACAATATTATTTCTGTCGTGTACTGCGCGTACAAAATAGTTATTCAATGACACTTATCATATACATGACATCAAGTGAAATGATATAAGACCTTATTTATAAGCATATGGTGATAAAACTATAACAGTTGACTAATGCATTATGTAAACTAGAGTATATGATCAGTAAATGTTTAACTTTAATTATTCACAGAAGAAAATAGATACATGTAGAAAACGCAGCTTTATAAGAACATCATACTTTCATATTAGTGTTTATACCACACAATGATCTTTATTTTTTATAGCAGAATAATGTGTAAACACGAGTATATGTATAAATATCATCGTGTGGTATAAAACTAACATGAGGACAAAAACGGAAATTACTGTTCTGATTATCTGAATCAGGCTTGACCTCGTTGACAAGGATTTTTATCTACAAATTTTAATTCAAACAAAATGTCGTTGAGAGGTGAGACATGGCCTAGATAAATCATAACGACAGGCCAAGGTCAGCACACGTATAGACGAGATACATCTACAATTAAATTATAACGACAGGCCAAGGTCAGCACACGTATAGACGAGATACATCTACAATTAAATTATAACGACAGGCCAAGGTCAGCACACGTATAGACGAGATACATCTACAATTAAATTATAACGACAGGCCAAGGTCAGCACAGGTATAGACGAGATACATCTACAATTAAATTATAACGACAGGCCAAGGTCAGCACACGTATAGACGAGATACATCTACAATAAAGATATGAGTCAGAGCAGTACCTCGTTCTACTATCAATAACAGTTATCTTTATATCACGTAAGTCATATGATCATATGTTATCAAAGGAACCCATGTATATTAGTGTATATCTAACAAAAATACAAAGCACAGTTAGAAACAATCTGGTTCAAGTATATTTAGAAATATTTTTTATAACCAGTTGTATTCACATATTTTCTTATTTGTGATTGTCTTGATGACTAATTATAAAAATGAAAATAAATCAATACAAAACGATACTTAGGTGTCTGTATGCCGCTAAATGTATTAAAGTTAATCACATAATTTTATACTTCGGATTGTCTCCTCTGATACAAGAAATGATGCCCAATACTTATGATGTGGAGTGGGCGCCAGATTTCTCCTCCATGTTATTTTAGAGGCTTCATGATGTCTTTCATTTAGTTTTGGTGTCACCTCAGTTTTATTTAAGATTTGTTTCCTTGTGTGTTGGCAATATTTTCTTATACGAAAATTCACATCATTCAAATTTCAACTTTCACAATAAATGCAACACTAGTTAATCACAGGAAATAAATTAAACATTTTGTGGTAGATGATAATATATACACTTTGAAAATGATTGATTTGAAAATAACCAGTAGTCCTCTAGTTAGTAAATTCATAAATTAAGGGGTTTTACCTACATACCCCTGTTTTTTCAACTTTTGGTCCATAGAATCATCGATGAGTGCAGGAAGGACGAGCAGCTGTATGATGCAGTGTGACTAATTTGTGGCATACTGTATTATAACAAAATTTTACACGTGCAATCACCTATGTGTATGACGTTTATCTTGGCTTAAACTACAATCACAAAATGTATGGTAAATGACCTGTTCTAATGTAATCATACAGTAAAGAGTAAAAATCGTTTAACGGTTATAAAAAATAGTACGTGTTGCTTAGGTTTAATGGAACAATGCAAAATAAACAACAACAACAACAACAACAACAACAACAACAACAACAACAAAAACAATCGTCTAGTTAGATTCTTCTTAAGTATTTCAACTTAGTCTGCATTATAAAGAACCAGTGAAGACAGACGTTTTTGCGAGTGAAGTAACACGGATATCGAAAAAGTGACGTGGAAGTCGGTATAATATACTTATCAACAGGGAATAACCTTACTCTAATAGCAGCAGACATACAGCATCCCTTCCTTGACAGTAAATTTGTATTACTGTATATACCTACTGTATGATGTAAAGGGAGTCAACTCAGGGCTCCAATCCTGAAACTCTATATATTGGCAAGGACAATAAAATGTGTAAAAAAAACCAGGAAATAAAAGTGGTTTTAATCATTCAATAAATACTGAAACACAAACATATATTGGAACAACCAACGTTTAAATATGGTAACGTAAATGTGGATTAAATTATAATATGTATGCAGTACATACAAATTGAAAAACAATACACAATTAAATATGGAATAATTAAATACAGTAAAATGATCACGAAATAATTGAATATATCTTATATGGTAGAATACTATTTCATTTGCATTGGACAACACATGATTATTGTAATTTGTATTGCCACGTACCACCAGTGCAATTACTTTTTTCTCTGTGTTCATCGATATATTAACAAAACATACACAGTATCAGTGCCTATTAACCTATATAAAGAAGAGTCTACAGTATAAACAAAGTTATTTGGCCTCGTATAATCAAAGTACTTTGGCCTCGTATAATCAAATTACTTTGGCCTCGTATAATCAAAGTTCCTCTGTCTAGTTGAATCAAAGTTCCCTGGCCTCGTATTATCAAAGTACTTTAATCAATGATCATTTCATCAAATTTTATTGACAAGATGTCATAGTCAATTGGATAGAATAACAGGCAAAGCCTATATGAATTATCTCCGTCAAATGGCCAAAGTGGAATAAACAATGAGACATAATATTTTAGACATGTTGCAAATGAAAAAATTAACACAAAATAATTCATATTAGCACAAGGCTTAGGGGAAGTAACTCATGAAGGAAACATCTCACATACCTCATACAAACTTACACACACATACAAGTACATGTACAAATACGTTTATTTCAGCATATATATACACTATCCTAGACAGATTTGGCAGGCTTAGACCAAAAGTCCATGTGCATATATTGCACAGGTCACTGCTACCAACAACTGTTACAATTAAAAACTATAAATTCATTTAATACATATAGGGTGTAAATATTTACAATGTCATGATAAGTACACGCAATAGACAGTAGTCATGCTCAACTAGAATCCCCTGGATGTAATACAGAATATATAGTATATTTTTGTTTAACATCATGGTTTTAAGTCATATAAAACTTAAAACGCCGGGATTTTTCCAATAGAAATAGGCACATCATCAAGTATTCGTCTATTTGTAAGCCAATCACAATCAGGACAGCCCTGGAGAAGAATTTTCATATCAATGTGATTGTGGTTTCCATAACTATTAAGAGAAGTGAACAAATTAGTTCTTTGATTATTAAAAATAGGGCATTCCAAAAAGTAATGAGATACTGTTTCATGTTCAGCAGAGCAGGTACAAGCTGGACTATTAGTAAGATGGTCATGGTGTAAATCATAATTTAAATTACTGCAAGAGTTTCGAAGTTGACATAGAATAATACTTGCTCTTTTGTTACCTTCTGTTTTGAAAATTGAAACAGATTCACTATCAGAAATAATATCTTTATTCAAATATTTTTGTAATGCTGCAGGAGAGGGAGAATTAAGAAGATCAGAATTTGCGGTGTTAATTGTGCGGCACATTTGAGGGAAAAAACTGTCGAAATAGTTATTAGTTCTACATAACGGTGGGTTGAAAAGCTGAGTTTGTCTGAGAGGGTAGGGGTTATCATTTTGATTATTAATAAAGGGATTTAAAACATTTTGTAAGTATTGAAGTGTCTGCCAATGCATAATTTTGTACATCAGTTCATTGTATAGTTTGTCATGTGATACCCCAGAACGAAGACCTGTTATTATCCTAGCTGCTTCTAATTGTACAGATTCAAGAACAACTTTTGCCTGTTGTGTACAATTATCCCAAATAATATTTGCATATTCCAAAATTGGCTTAATAAATCCCACATATATTTTACTTAATGATTTTCTATTGACTGTAGTTTTGACATGGCGAAGAATATTAAGTCTATTGTAAGCTTTTTTGAATACATTATGTATGTGCTGTTTCAATGTTGCATCATCTTAAAGTGTAAGTCCTAAGTGTTGATGTGATGATGTGTCTATGATTTGGCTATTTTGGAAAAATAATGGGATGTGATGGGTGTCTTGTTTTCTAGAAAATATTAGTGATTTTGTTTTACTGGGATTGAACTTAATGTCCCATGTTGTTGCCCATTCACCTATGTTAATAAGATCAGTGTTGAGAGATTGTGCGGCCTGTGCTGGGTTATTATCTATAATAACATACAGAGAAGTGTCATCAGCAAAACGTTTAAACAATCATCCTTGAGTTATTGCAATTCAAGTTCCCTTGTTGTTACGTAAGATCACACCTGAATCAAAACGGTATCGAACTTGGAATCTATAATTATATATTGGGTTCTCTGAACAGATATTGAATGTTAATAACAAAATATGTACACGTTAACGGAATGAATGAAATTATATATCAATAATTTACAACGTGGATATGTAGCATGCAGCATATTTAAAGGACATGCAACTTTTCTACGAAGACAGTATGTATGGGGATACAATGTATGTACAGAGTAATGTAATGTTAAATTGTTCACTCACGACGACATTCAACATGCAACGCATTATCAGTGTAGCATCATTAAGGGGGACATGAGTTATGTGACATAAATGATCAAATTAATTCATATTTAAGAAGTGATTCAAAATCCCATGACATTCAACTGTTGGAGCTTTGGAATATAACTTTCTCGACCTAGTGATAACACTAAAAGCGCTAGTAAGGGGAGGTTACTCTGATATAGTAGAAGGGTTTTATGTCACACAGGAAATATGTCAGAATCTATTCCCCAGTTTCCATGATAGTTTTATAAATAATCCCTATGTGTTTCATCACCAGCAATTTTCTCATCACCAGCTCGCGGATTTTATACACGTATTAGGAATGAGAAAATTGTTCGAACGACAAACCCTGAAAATACTGTGTGATAAACCATTTATTCTCTTTTTTGAAAAAGTCAATTAAATCACGTATCTTTCATCTGACTTCAAGGCCTAATGACCACGAATTCACGATCGGTGACAAACGTAAACAAGTTTTCCTGGGAAGAATATCATTGACCTTAAAATTGTGTAGTGAGTGTTTTTTTTCAAAAAAACAATATGCATGTCAATGACTTCTCAATACGTATGTTAAGGCTAAACTAGTGTTGTTATTCTCACAATATTTCTTCAAAATGTTATAATGATTTGTTGACAGACTATTTTCTCAATCAATTCCGAACTCTTTTTGAACTTCTTCTCGAGTATTCTCATACCGTTTACCCGTAGTAAGCAGTTTATCATGCTGCTGATAAGTGGTACAATATGTATAAAGTAGTATACAGATGAAAAAACGTTTCACATCGACTTTCAGAAAAATTAAAAACATTATGTAGTGTGTATTTGATGCAACTTTTATAATGATTATTTGATGAGTTTTTTTAAATCTTCTATTTAAAGAACTTGGCCTCTCCATGGAAAACCTCTTGGTTCGATGTGTCAATATTCCAGTCTTGTTATCAGAATGTATAGTGAGTGATATATATCAGTTGCAGCAATATTTTTACTAAAACCAATGAAAAGAGCAGATGTGATAAAATGACCTCGTAGTAATTGGCAATTAAATTAACTTTTGTCTCGTAGCTTATGCGATTAATAAGAGAGCAAAATCCCCCCTTCAAAGCCATTAAATCCAACTAGATATTCTCTTTTGAAATAAATCTGTTGCACCCATTGAAATATGTGGGATCTTTATATTTCTTTCTATTTCTACATGTAATTTCCTTTTATTGCCTAGCACCATACTTGGCAACACCTCACTTTTCGTTTTAGTGTTGAGCGTTCGCCAAGTTGAGGAGGCAATGGGTTCTGACCCCATGCAAGGTCATTACAAAGTCCTTTAAAATAATAGTTGCTATTCCCTGCTTAACGTTCAGCATTTAGGGTAATGGCAACAACTTGTTCACCCGTCGTCAATTTAATGTGACCGGGCGTATAAAGTCGCCATTAGATCCGTGCAAGGAGGCAATTACACCAACATACCCTGTCTCCGGCACACATATACACAGCCACGCATACACAACACTCATGGAAGCATGTCCTTAAATAACCTTATCTGTTAATAGAACATTAAACAAAATAAAATAAAACCAAACTAAAATTTGAAAATAATGGAACACCGATTCTAAAATCGTTTTCGAGTCGTGGTTAATTTCTTTTCAGGTTTTCCCATACTGATAACCCGTAAGAAAGAATATACAAATGTTAGATGATAAATAGGAGTATGAAATGATAGATAAGCAATTGATATTACATAGTTCAACTTTTATTTCTGGAAATAAAAACATTATTAAAGCTGAGGGTAATCAACATGTACATATAAGTGTTAGGTGAATGTAGCAGTATAATTAAGCAAAATATAACATCATGTTTATAGGGACTAGTATAAGTAAACTGTATGTACAAGTATTGCAATATATTGATGTGAGGGTGTTATTTACCAGATGTGTATGAGGATGAATTATACACTGTGTATACTATCATTTTGTGGTACATCAGTACATGTGATGATAGCGGTTTAGTTACTATTAACGAAATGATAATAAAGGGAGATGTATTTGTATTTGATATCAGACTGTAAACGTGACCTAAGTCAGGTTAACTCCTGTATTAGTGATAAACGTAGATATATGTACAACACTGTATTACTACAGATTTATGTCTGTCTTGTTCATTGTGTAATCTGTTATTATCTACTTCGTGCTTTCGACATATATGTGTGTTCGTTACAACTGTGAATTGTATTTAAGTTACTTAATATTTCACAGACTCGAACATGTATTTTACCTTAATGAAAAGAATGGAAGTACTTAATTTCATTCTACTCTTTTCATGTGCTATCATATCGTTACATGTTACTTTAGCAAAAACAAAACAGTTGCAGTGTAACTTTCCAGCCCAATGGCAAAGCAATGTTTTCTTTGACTTCGAAATGATGCTGGTGGCCACACAACATATCAACGCATCAGGAAGGTTTTATTATGATTACACCAACCAACAGACGAGATTTGACTTTGCTGGAATAGAGCATGCTGGCAATACTTCTGTAGACTTCACTCTCATGTGGAAGTTTAACGAGGTAAGTACAATGATTTGTCATCTTTAAGCCTATGCTTACAAATTTGGATACTGTCAGATTACTTTTTCCCCTATAGGACATGTATCAAGCATTCCAGATATTGTAAGAATGTGTTCATTTTAACATTAAGTATAGAAATATGTGTAAATCATAACATTAGAATATAATACCTATTAATCAAACTACATACATAACGTATATCTCTTCGGTATAACAGCCAGCGTTTTACACCGTGGACAACCTCGATAAAAGCTGTGAACGAGAGGATGGTGTCAGTACCTTCTGGAACCAGTGGGAAGGAATACCAGGTAAGTAAAGAGTGTCACTTCTGGAGAATTTAATTACAATACCGGGTATGCAGAGGAGTGACTTTTTGAATCAGTGGGAAGATATACAGGAGAAACAGGGAGGGTGTCTAATGGGTTCACTCGAAAGATATTTATACCGCGTAAATAGGGAGAGTGACTTCTTAAATCAGTTGGAATGAATCAGCGGGAAAATAATTTCAGATTCTACAACCTAATATATAAATAAATGATACACCGCTGTCAAGCAATTGTAACGATCTTTGTTAGATAAGGCTTATTATTGAAATGTTGTAAGTAATAACGAATCTTTGTATGAACTGATGTCTAATAAATACTTTTGTACTTTACCCATAAACACTTGTGTATTGAGAATCACTATGAATGATTGAATGAACGAAAAACCTTGGTATTTTAGCTGATGCCTCACCAGAATATTTCGGACGCTTAGGTGGTTTTAACGAAATTGTTGGACAGTACAAATGGGCGGAAAAGAATGCAGGGCCGATGGGAAATGTGGCAATAACTATGGATGTAAAAGTTGGTGGGTAATAGTGAAAGTCTCTAAATGTCATTACTGTTCCGTTTTTGAGAGAAATATGTTATGCTGTGCAATATTTTTAAGGTTAAAACAAATGCATGTATAAAAACGAAGGATATTGTGTGACAGGAAAACAAGAGATCTCATCACTGAAAATATGTTAATGACAAACCTGGTTCACGAATGTTTATGCATAATCTACACGTTTAAAATGTTTGAAATACTAGTCTAACTTTAATAATCTGTAGTTGCCTAAAATGGTAAATTTGTAACATTTGAAATAAATGTATAATCATTCTTTCCCTTTCGTTGTATTCTACATATGGTTCGGAACACATAGGACATGGAGTTTAATTTTTTTCTGATTCTTTTGACGATCAGCACCACTGACGAGTCCTTATTGGGCGAAAAAGCAATATTGTGTATTATTTTTATTTCTTTTTCTTTTCAAATAGGTTCTTCCGTTTCTTTCTGTTTCTAGTGATATAAAAGCCAAATTTGCCTGATCAATTTGTACCGGTTAAAGGTTTTTGATGATTTGGATCACTTAGAAATGAAATATTATTTGTTCATTCCGTTGACCACTGATGAGTCCGTCATGGATGAAATGGCCATATGGTACAATCGAATGTTTACTTTGTTTCACTTTCTACACACAGGATTTTCATATAGATATGTTTCCTTTCTCCGTATAATATTGATTATGTGTTAATTGTTGTAGGTGACGTCTGTTCTCCAGTCCGTTTGACAATGCGAGAATTAAGTAAGATTTCGTATGGAGCCTTTGCTTATAACTACGAATTCTTAGATATCAGTGACATAAAGAGCCCGAATGTGTTCACGCCTCCCCCGAACTGTCACAACACCACATCATTGGTCAGTAAAGTGTTTAGCTATATATTTAACTTCATTTCAATGCGTCTGATCTATTTCACGTCTAGTATCTATATCACGTTCCCTACTCTACTCCCTGACCCTGCTACCATGATAACATGATATAAGTTGTTAACAGCATAAACCGATTATGTTTCTGTTCTCCGCTGGTGGCATAAGAAGAAGATATTAAAATGTTACTGTAGGCTTATATGTGTACCTACACCAATATACACTTCATGTAGAAAATAACATTGTTTCAAATATATGTTACAATATTATTCTAATCAAATTAAACACGAGCTCCTGTCATTTAGATATTCAAAGTTATTAAGTAACAAATGTTTCTTTTATGTTTCAGAGACATATCAACAGAATGGTTACCATTCCCAGATATTTTGGTTTGTTTATGGGATAATTAAATCTTCAATAGCTGGCAATAATCGTTTTCTTGATTTGTCTGCTCCCCCTCTCCACATAAATAAAAACAACTTCTATAGAAAACAGAGATAATCAATGTTTATTCAGCCATAGTGATCACATACATAATATCAAATGGCTGTGAATACATCATTTCTTGATATTACAGTCATTTTGTATAAACATTTAAATAATACCCTATAATACGGTATCTTTGGAAAACAATAAATCTGTGAAATACGTCATTTGAAGTGCTGGCAGAAATTTCCAAAAATAGTATCGTTATTTTCTATGTATTTGTTTGCGGTAAGGGCCTCTTCGCAATAGATATGGATATAGATGTTATACGAGGACATCGTCCATCAATGATGGTGCTACTTAGGAGCTACTTGGAATAAAGCTTGAATGTCACAATCAGAACTTACTTGAAATGCTATCCAGTCATATTAGTTTACCACCGTAAAGAACGAACAAAAAGACGGATACAGAATAGAGATCAGAAGTGTTGCATTCAGGAGCACCAAACAGCATATTAATGTTGTTATCTTCGATGTTATCTGCTTATCATAGTTATTGCTTCAGTCATAGCGCAAAGGTAATATCATTTTAACCGACGCTAATCGGTTTTTAGCAGGAGCTCAAAATTGAAATTTCAAAAATCCTTCAATTCTAAGTCTGTAGCGGAATTGATAGAACACGTTTAAATGGAAGGATGCTGCCTTTGCTAGGTAACATAGCTAATGATTCAAAGAACAACGCAAGAACAATTTGGGTCTGCATGCTTTAATATTTAGGTGATTGAATAATAATTGACTGTAATACCACAATCATAGTAAAAAAAATCCGTTCTAAGTTATTACTCGAGCCATGGTAATGCTAATATCATGATTACCGAGTGGTCTGATGCTGGATGACTCAGTCAATTCACCACTTAGAAAGTGCTTGATTTCCTCATAACGCTAATCCATGACAAAATCAAGGTGTTGAAATGGTAGGAATTTTCTTGTCTCTTCATTCTGTAAAACAAACACAAAACGCAAGATCATTTAAACAATAACTGGTTGTCTGGATGTAATTATTGTTGATATAATTACAAGTGGCCTCTGGCAAATCCCATAAAACCCGCTAGGGTTATAATAATTAATTACAAAAACAATAATTACATCCAGACAACCAGGTATTTTTTTATATATACATATTTTTCTTTTTTAAGACATATTCCTACAAAAACCATTTGCCCTGCCTCAAAATACATTTCAGGCGGCAATTTTGTTTGTGTACATATTTCTACATTGAAACAGGCAGTTGTAATTATAGTCGAGCAGTTGTAATTATAGCCTATATAATTACACTTGCCCTCTTACACTGTTGTAATGGGACGGCGCGGGGGCAAATGTAAATATACTATTGTAATGATGTAATGATCGTTGAGAGAGTTCTTGTATTATACCGATTTAGAACCATTTACGGTAATGAGATGTAAACATGACAGAAATATCTAGGATTCATTATTACAGAAGACCTGTAGGCTTCTTAATCGAGGAGTATAATACATATTCCATTATGTTAATTGTTCTTTGTTTGTTTGACAGATTAACCATTGATAGAATCAAATCACTAACTTGTAACATCAATTCATTAATTCAAAAAATCCATAACATTAGGACATGCAACACCGTGTATATGCAACAGTGATGACTTTATTGAGTAGACACTCATAATTTCTTACAATGATATGCATGTGCAAACGGGTTGAGCAACAGGTGTAATACTTATATATATTTATCTGTATAAATGAGAACAAGGTAGACTTAGTGTTAAGATTGTATTTATTATATATAGGAACATAGTGTAAATACTGAAGTGTACTAACCATAGACGTGGTGTTGGTACAGTTGGAAGGTGCTTTGAACACGTCTGGGTTCTTCAGGTTGGTATGATCCATGAATTCATACTGGTACATTACTCCTTCGTACGGGTCGTCATGCAAGTCCTGGAACATTACACGGAGGGGAGGGCACCAATCACCTAAATAAACACAAGTGCATTTCTGTCAAAGATTTTGTCAGGTTTAACGATTTGTTTGAATTATCGCGTATACATTTTATTGAATACATATTCTTCCAGAAAAAGAGGTTCCCCAACAGGTGATAGCCGGTTAACATGTCTATCTTACTCGAGTTAGCTAATTTTCAAATTGGGTAAAGACACCAGGTTTACCGAGTGTCTTTTATGAATTGAAAATTACCTAAATGAGTAAGATAATCACAATAATCAACTTTCAGGATATCGGGGATCCTTTTCCCTCACATCGTTCAGATATTATATCTAGAAAACCAAATATTTCTCTTAGGAATATATTGTTACTAATTCCGATCGGAGAAACAATTGCCATGAAATATGACGTCACAATGGAAGATGATGTCGCCAAGCATTGTTACTAGACGACATGACAGGAGGATTGACAAACGAAATAGCGTACAGGGTGTTACCCACTAGTGGGTAACTTAAAAAGTTCGCTAACCAACTAAAAGAATCCATACATATTTTTTAACACACCCACCAATAAATAAATAAAAACGTGCACGCCTACCCATTTTAATCCTCACATAGAAATATCAACGTATACACATCACAACTCTTGTACTAACACTGAAATATCAACTTCCACACGCACACACACTTAATTCCCTGAATGAATATATAGATTTCTACTATCTCATTTGAATTTTACAAAAATATCTCCTGACCCCTTTTTTTCTCATATGTATACATTAATTTAATTAGATTACATATATGTACACATACCCACTTGAACATCCATCACAACACGAATACCATTGTCTGTAGGGGGATCGTCTTTTATATCCAAAACAAATTGTCCAACTATTTTTTTAAATCCGCCTATACCTCCAAAGTAGGTGGGATATGATGCAACTGAAAAAAATACAAAGTTTTATTTTTAATCCGATCAAGTTTGACCGACTGCTGAAGAATTAGATAATGAAAACGAAATAAATATCATCTCCAGACAGATAGCATGTGAATATATATTCATTTCCAGACTCGATACAAAAATATCACATTTTAGAAAAGGATCTAATTGGGATATACGCTACTTTTGGCGTGGTATGATTACTAGCTGTTTAACGGACTCATGCATGCAATGCCTTCCCTGCAAATATTTCCTTTTTCCATATTTTTGCCCTAGTTTTATCGATTGTAAACTCGAATGTCGTTTACTTCACATTTAGAAACATATTTATTTTATATTTTTTCTTAGGTTTATGTTTCCCTGTACAGTGTATAATTATGTTATCCTTATAGAGTGAATCAATGATTTATGTTCCATATCATATCCACCAAATACATATGTTCACAAACTACATATACTTACGAGGAACACCATCTGATTGTTCTGATACAACATATCAAAAGTGTGGGGAATGCCAACCCACTGATCAACTCTACAATATATATTACTTACGGGGAACGCCCTCCCACTGATCCACTTTACAATATGTATTACTTACGGGGAATGCCCTCCCACTGATCCACTCTACAATATATATCACTTACTGGGAATGCCCTCTCACTAATCCACACTACAATATATATTACTTACGGTGAATGCCCTCCCACTGATCCATTCTACAATATATATAACTTACGGGGAATGCCCTCCCACTGATCAACTCTACAATATATATCCCTTACGGGAAATGCCCTCCCACTGATCCACTCTACAATATATATTACTTCCTGGGAATGCCCTCCCACTGCTCCACACTAAAATATATATTAATTACGGGGAATGCCCTCCCACTGATCAACTCTACAATATATATTACTTCCGGGGAACGCCCTCCCACTGATCCACTTTACAATATGTATTACTTACGGGGAATGCCCTCCCACTGATCAACATATATTACTTACGGTGAATGCCCTCCCACTGATCCATTCTACAATATATATAACTTACGGGGAATTCCCTTCCACTGATCAACTCTACAATATATATTACTAACGGGGAACGCCCTCCCACTGATTCACTTTACAATATGTATTACTTACGGGAATGCCCTCCCACTGATTAACTCTACAATATATATTACTTACGGGGAATGCCCTCCCACTGATTAACTCTACAATATATATTACTTACGGGGAATGCCCTCCCACTGATCCACTCTACAATATATATTACTTACGGGGAATGCCCTCCAACTGAACCACTCTACAATATGTATTACTTACAGGGAATGTCCTCCCGATGATCCACTCTACAATATATATCACTTACGGGAAATGCCCTCCCACTGATCCACTCTACAATATATATTACTTCCTGGGAATGCCCTCCCACTGCTCCACACTAAAATATATATTAATTACGGGGAATGCCCTCCCACTGCTCCACACTACAATATATATCAATTACGGGGAATGCCCTCCCACTGCTCCACACTACAATATGTATTACTTACGGGAAATGCCCTCCCACTGATCCACTCTACAATATATATTACTTACGGGAAATGCCCTTCCACTGATCAACTCTACAATATATATATTACTTACGGGAAATGCCCTCCCACTGATCCACTCTACAATATATATCACTTACGGGGAATGCCCTCCCACTGATCCACACTACAATATATATTACTTACGGTGAATGTCCTCCCACTGATCCATTCTACAATATCTATTACTTACGGGGAATGCCCTCCCACTGATCCACTCTACAATATATATTAATTACGGGGAATGCCCTCCCACTGCTCCACACTACAATGTATATTACTTTCGGGGAATGGCCTCCCACTGATCCACTCTACAGTATATATTAATTACGGGGAATGTCCTCCCACTGATCGACTCTACAATATGTATTACTTTCGGGGAATGCCCTCCCACTGATCCACTCTACAATATATATTAATTACGGGGAATGCCCTCTCACTGCTCCACACTACAATACATATTAATTACGGGGAATGCCCTCCCACTGCTCCACACTACAATATGTATTACTTACGGGAAATGCCCTCCCACTGATCCACTCTACAATATATATTACTAACGGGGAATGCCCTCACATTGGTCCACTCTACAATATGTCTTACTTACGGAGAACGTCTGGTGAATGGTCTATTATACAATGTATCTATATTGCGGGAAATGCCAACCCACTGATCCACTCTACAATATATATTACTTACGGAGAATGCCCTCCCACTGATCCACACTACAATATATATTACTTCCTGGGAATACCCTCCCACTGCTCCACACTACAATATATATTACTTCCTGGGAATGCCCTCCCACTGATCCACTCTACAATATATATTACTTACGGGGAATGCCCTCCCACTGATCAACTCTACAATATATATTACTTACGGGGAATGCCCTCCCACTGATCCACTCTACAATATGTATTACTTACGGGGAATGTCCTCCCAATGATCCACTCTACAATATGTATTACTTACGGGGAATGCCCTCCCACTGCTCCACACTACAATGTATATTAATTACGGGGAATGCCCTCCCACTGCTCCACACTACAATGTATATTACTTACGGGGAATGCACTCCCAATGATCCACTCTACAATATGTATAACTTACGGGGAATGCCCTCCCACTGATTAACTCTACAATATATATTACTTACGGGGAATGCCCTCCCACTGCTCCACTCTACAATATATATTACTTACGCGGAATGCCCTCCCACTGATCCACTCTACAATATGTATTACTTACGGGGAATGTCCTCCCAATGATCCACTCTACAATATGTATTACTTACGGGGAATGCCCTCCCACTGATCCACTCTACAATATATATTAATTACGGGGAATGCCCTCCCACTGCTCCACTCTACAATATATATTACTTACGGGGAATGCCCTTCCACGGATCCACTCTACAATATATATTACTTAAGAGGAACGCCATCCCACTGATCCACTCTACAATATATATTACTTACGGGGAATGCCCTCCCACTTATCCACTCTACACTGTATATAACTTACGGGGAATGCCCTCCCACTTATCCACTCTACACTGTATATAACTTACGGGGAATGCCCTCCCACTAATCCGCTCTACACTATATATTACTTACGGGGAATGCCCTCCCACGGATCCACTCTACACTATATATTACTTACGGGGAACGCCATCCCACTGATCCACTCTACAATATATATCACTTACGGGGAATGCCCTCTCTCTGTTCCACTCTACAATATATCTTACTTACGGGGAATGCCCTCCCACTGAACCACTCTACAATATATATTACTTACGGGAAATGCCCTCCCACTGATCCACTCTATAATATGTGTTACTTACGTTGAATGCCCTCCCACTGATCCACTCTACCATATATATTACTTACGGGGAATGCCCTCCCACTTATCCACTCTACACTGTATATAACTTACGGGGAATGCCCTCCCACTGTTCCGCTCTACACTATATATTACTTACGGGGAATGCAATACCACTGATCCACTCTACACTATATATAACTTACGGGGAATGACCTCCCACTTATCCACTCTACACTGTATATAACTTACGGGGAATGCCCTCCCACTTATCCACTCTACACTGTATATAACTTACGGGGAATGCCCTCCCACTTATCCACTCTACACTGTATATAACTTACGGGGAATGCCCTCCCACTAATCCGCTCTACACTATATATTACTTACGGGGAACGCCATCCCACTGATCCACTCTACAATATATATCACTTACGGGGAATGCCCTCTCTCTGTTCCACTCTACAATATATCTTACTTACGGGGAATGCCCTCCCACTGATTAACTCTACAATATATATTACTTACGGGGAATGCCCTCCCACTGCTCCACACTACAATATGTATTACTTACGGGAAATGCCCTCCCACTGGTTCCACTCTACAATATATATTACTTACGGGGAACACCATCCCACTGATCCACTCTACAATGGATATTACTTCCTGGGAATGCCCTCCCACTGATCCACTCTACCATATATATTACTTACGGGGAATGCCCTCCCACGGATCCACTCTACAATATATATTACATAAGAGGAACGCCATCCCACTGATCCACTCTACAATGTATATTACTTACTGGGAATGCCCTCCCACTGAGTCACTCTACAATATATATTACTTACGGTGAATGTCCTCCCACTGATCCATTCTACAATATCTATTACTTACGGGGAATGCCCTCCCACTTATCCACTCTACACTGTATATAACTTACGGGGAATGCCCTCCCACTGATCCGCTCTACACTATATATTACTTACGGGGAATGCCCTCCCACTGCTCCACACTACAACGTATATTAATTACGGGGAATGCCCTCCCACTGCTCCACACTACAATGGATATTAATTACGGGGAATGCCCTCTCACTGCTCCACACTACAATGTATATTAATTACGGGGAATCCCCTCCCACTGCTCCACACTACAATGTATATTACTTACGGGGAATGCCCTTCCACGGATCCACTCTACAATATATATTACTTACGGGGAATGCCCTCCCACTGATCCACACTCCACTATATATAACTTACGGGGAATGCCCTCCCACTGATCCGCTCTACACTATATATTACTTACGGGGAATGCCCTCCCACTGATCCACTCTACACTATATATAACTTACGGGGAATGCCCTCCCACTTATCCACTCTACACTGTATATAACTTACGGGGAATGCCCTCCCACTGATCCACTCTACACTATATATAACTTACGGGGAATGCCCTCCCACTGATCCACTCTACACTTTATATAACTTACTGGGAATGCCCTCCCACTGATCCACTCTACACTATATATAAATTACGGGGAATGCCCTCCCCCTGATCCACTCTACACTGTATATAACTTACGGGGAATGTCCTCCCACTGATCCACTCTGCACTATATATAACTTACTGGGAATGTCCTCCCACTGATCAACTCTACAATATATATTACTTACGGGAAATGCCCTCCCACTGGTTCCACTCTACAATATATATTACTTACGGGGAACGCCATCCCACTGATCCACTCTACAATATATATTACCTACGGGGAATGCCCTCCCAATGATCCACTCTACACTTTATATAACTTACGGGGAATGCCCTCCCACTGGTTCCACACCGCATCGATTTGGTAACTTCTCTCACAGAACTTTCCGTCATAATCAATGTAGTAGGTTGCACCCTGAGAAAGAGTAATTGATTATAGCATAATTGTCAAGATTAATTAAGAAACGTGATGAATAGGATTACTGTAATTCTAATTACCACACTTGTATAAAACTTATGATTTCAAACGAATGAATTAATTGTTATGTAGGTACGAAATGCATTTAGCACACTTTCTTTTATTAGTATTCCGTTTTGTTGAACATTCCAGGTAATACAAGTATATCACATACAAGTATAAGCAAAACTGGTTTTCGAATTTCTGTTTCATTATATCAAATTTGAATTTCAGCCAAAATGCAAAAGAGTTACTAAGGACGTACAGTGTTTACCGATGCATGTGCCTTACACTGTAATACATAAGTATATGCAGCAGTATGCCTATTCCATTGAAAACTTTCAGGTTTTGATTTTCTTAGCCATGTGATCTGCATTTAAAAAGGTGTTGAATGCTCTGTCTATTATTTAACTTGCAGTATAGAACTGAAGCAGAACAGTTATTCTCTGTGTATCCTTTCAAGGGTGTTCGAGTAAACCTTACCTTTGTTCATTTTCTGCCCTAGTTTGTAAGTTCAATCACGGTTTTATTGACACTTCGGTGAGTGTTTATTTTGTTTCTGTTTTTCTATTCAACGGTCGCAAGCAATTTTCGCTTGAAAATTGATACAGGGAAATGTTATTATTCATCTGATCATATATGAATATTTTTACCACGATGATGTAGTGGTTTAAAAACACAATTAGTTTAAGTTGCTGTAATAAGACTATTTAAACTCAATGCACCTTACGAATGCGCAATATTCATACAAACCTCATTAAAATGCCACATAAACGACACGGTGAAATTTTGTTTGTCCGGATTTTCTTCCACGCCTTTGATGTCTATCCTCATGCGTCTGTTCGGATAATCGTAATAAAATGTCCCGGATCCGTACGCATGACCAGACACACCAGACATAAACATCCCGAAGTCTAAAAACACCGTGCTTTGCCATTGCGGAGGAAACTTACATTGCGGATCCTTTGGTTTTGCAAAACTACCAAATATAAATATAAGAATGCAGAAAATAATCAAGCTGACTTTGTCCGCCATCATTGTCAGACACTAGTGTAGTGATCAGAGTTACGCCAACTTCACAGACGTGTGACATGGGTAGGGTATACTGTGGTCGTCCGTATTAGTGTTTTCGGACGATAACACACTTCCACTGATATGATATATGTGACACATATTTAATGACTTACTGTTATCTTTTAACGCGCAGATATACGTCATATATTACATGATGGTTTAACGCTTGTGCCATCTATACTGTAATATGATATATATTATTTTGTTGTGTGGAAGGAAAATATTTCTGTGTTCAATTCCAGAAGAGAAAATAACCCACATTTCATTTTAAAAGACAATATATCTTGTCATGACTCCATCATTTTACCGACATTTCATCAGTGTAGAAGAAACTATTAACAAGCGAATTCCCTCCAGTGTACTGTTTGTGAATGGAAACTATGTTTTTGGTAATGATACTCGAAATATGACTGCAAGAGATTAATGTGTATGTATGATGTGTCTTAGGATCAAATAACAATGATACACTTACTTCTCAAAACACTTATACTGATATATTAACTGATTAGAAATTTAATAGAATCCAATCAAAAGTTATTGATAGCGTTACAGAGTAACTATCACAAATAAAGGCAACCTAGAAATTAGCTTAATAAGAATTTCAAAATGAACAGATCAATGTGTGTGGTCAGATTAAAAGGAAATGTAAAGGGAACCTCTTAAATATATTAAATAGCATCTAAAAGAAGATTCTTTCTATTTCATCTTTGTTAAGTTCGATGGCAAGACCTTCCAGCAGACTGCTGTTATGTCTCAGCAGATATACTGGAGTTCTTGTTCTTGTTTGCATATGAAACCGTATTTTTCAAAGAGCTTACCAGAAAGGTATTTAAAGCCTTAATGTCACTTTCACGTATATCGACTGTATGCTGTCTTAAGGAAAAAGAAATGTATCGACCACGTCGATTGCATATTTTCTACTGAATCTGACATCGAAGACACCACAGCCTCTTTCACATCTGTCGCTTGCCTCGGTCTTTACGTACCATCCACAACATGACCAACATAGACGGCTTACTACTGTATAACGATTTCTGTTAACTTATCGCGAACTTTCTGTTTCTTGAGAGTAGCACCTATGTAGTTGGTGTATTATCCTCATGCTTGCAATAAACACATGCAATATAATTCTTTACGTGATGGATGAGATAGGCTGACTTTACAATATTGGGTTTATTGAGATAACGGATGATGAATACTATGGGCACGTTTTATGGTAGCCATCATTAATTTAGTGGGAAATTTTTCTGTTACCTTGTTAACTATCGATAGCGGCGTTTTTTAGTATGCTCATTAGGATGTCTGGTGGTTTTCTTTCTCGGTTCTCACAAACAGAAAATAAAAACAAACAAAAACAAAACAGGAAATATGGGAGGTGTCAACATTGTGAACAAAAATGAAGCAGAAGCTGATATACCGTTTCAGATCGCATGTTCTTATTCTCCTTGCAGGTATTAAGGGTCCAAATGTAGATTTGGTGATTACTGACCTATGGTGTCTTATATTTGGTGGTGATATAAATATTCTTACTGAAACAATTAAAGGACTGCAAACTTAATTGAACAATTCATGCTATAATGAAGGGGAGATATTTAAAAAAAACAGTCAATTGGTTTTCAAGCTAGTAATAGACTAGTAATAATTACAATTCTAAATATGGAAATTAATACAGCATAAAGGAGTATGAATACCTTGGAAGCCTAATAACCTCAGCTAGTATATTAACACCTTCAGGCCCAATATAGACTATTAGAAGCATCGATAAGGACTATTTTAAACATAAAGTGATGCTATTTGGAATATGAACCAATATTAAATATAATCAATTTTTGAACAAAACCAATTAACGAAAGTATGCACTTGTAAATGTAGTTAGAAATAGAGTAATGAATGTACCCTTCGGGTATAGCGAGTAAGATATGTTCAAAATTTAGAACTCTAACAAATACTACATATAAAAGCGTTAGCAATGAAAGTGATATACTTTATTTGACTCTGAACATTAGCAACAATGAAGCTGTCTTTAAATACTTGTAAATTTAGTTAGAAATAGAGTAATGAATGAATAAAATAAAGAGGAATATTTCTTCTTTGATTTTTACCTTAAGTAGCAAAATAGAAATTTACATATCATGCAGTTTATCCGAGGACCCCAGGCATGTTTTCTGTTTATTCATAAAGCCTTCATTAGTACTATGTCTTCTTGCAGTACAAATTAAGAATTCAAAATTTTAAATGTCGATGTCCCACTTATGATAAATTCATAGTATTAAAATTGATTCAACATTAGATAAGATGGTTGCTGAATAGTATCTATACTACATGTGTTGAGACATGTGTATCTGTTATATATCCTACGTAAATAGTGATAACGAGGAGATAAATTATTGGATAGATATCCCATATTGACCTTTATATGTAAGTGTTCCATGATATCTTAACATTGAAGAGATACTGTGAGACACTAAGTAACACTATGGCGGATGCGAAACTGATCTTATTATCGTTGTGGTTTTTTTTGGGAACATGTTCTACCTCTGATAAACTACGATGCAGGTTTCCAGCTCAATGGCAAAGCAATGTTTACTTTGATTTCGGACTGATGTTCACAGTTCCTACACAGGCTCGTGCATCAGGCATTTACTATTATGACTATACCAACAACCAGACGAGGCTGGACCTGAAGGGAATAGATCTGGCGTACAACACATCTTATGATTACACTTTCCTATGGAAGTTTAACGAAGTAATGGCATTATATTTATTCCTACCGGCCTTATAACATATTTTGTATGCCACTTTTCTATTGTAGCTCAACTGCAGTAAGTGCACAATATGTATTCTATCTATCTCATAACACTTCATATAATTAATCTTTCGTTTGAAAGTTCATCGAAATAAATGCACTATGTTAGAAATATTTTTGATAAATTAAAGGTATAATTATGTATAAAGATAATGTGTATAATGTAATTATTTAATGGTTGAATTGAGGGAGACAATTGTGAATGAGTCAGTGTCGTGTTCACCATTTTTTTTAGATTGATCATTTTATCTTATGATCTGAAAGATTAAAGAAACAAGTCATAATTAAATACAAGTTGTTTATAATTTCTAAAACAGACCGTGGTTATGATTTATGCAAGCTCTATTAGCATGGCACCGCAAATTGAGTTTTTACTGGCGACACAGAGCGTAGCCTGTATAACGGATAGCAGGTTATACTGTCGAAAATTATTTTGAGTGACCAATCAAATATCGTGTAACATCTCAAATGAATTGTATTTATTATTCTATTTCCAGTCCGCATTCTACACCATTGACTATATAAACAAGAGCTGTGACAGGGAGGTACAACAGAGCGACTTCTGGCGGCAGTGGGAGGGTGTGCCTGGTAGGTGTCGGTAAAGTGTATACTTTTCAAATGAATGTATTGTTAAGCCTTTTTGTATATGTTCCATAACCGTCGATAATAAAGGTTGAGGAAATTGATAGGGATCGAACATATAACGTAAATTATCGATATTAAATGTCGAAGTTTTAACGTTATTAAATGGTTATTTTTCGTAAGAGGTTTACCATTAAACTTAAGATTTATCTCGATAACATTCTTAACATGTCATTGCATCAAACATATGGTGTTTGCTTATAATGCTGTCTGGTTTTGTCTTAGGGGAGGCGTCGCCAACTTATTTTGGAGGCATAGGGGGGAACCAGGAACGCTTCGGACAGTACCAGTTCCTAAAATTGGTCAAGCATTCTGACAATGAAACTCTAGCAGTGGCCATAGATGTTAAAGTCGGTAAGTAAATGTAGTTTCAACCTTGTATGATTAAAACGAAATTCCTAAGTTCTCTGCCGGTTCCAGGTTCACGTAGCACAAACTTTCGTGATGATAAATATTGTTACATATTTTTCAAGATTTAAGAAAAATGATATGGCGTTTTACCTCTATCCTCTCTTGTTTAAGCTATTCTGGTAACACATTTTGCGATTTATATATGATTATTAATTTAAAGTTGTTAATGCTTGCCAAGGGAACGACTCAGTAAAGCACTAGTTTTATAGCATCGGTATAGAGTCAAGAACAAGCAAACCACCCTTTTTATTTAGTAACTGATTGGAATATGCTGATTTAATTTATTTCCAAAACAAACAGTATGTGCTGTAAAATCAGTCTAGTCTGGTAAACTAATTCTGTTCAATAAATATCGTACTAAATAGCAATTATTGAAGTTATCCTGTCACAAATGCATTCGTACTAAAACATCTGTTTTTAGCATCAAAACAAAATTTCCAATATTCGCATATTCTTAAATGTATTTTGCCGTCTGTATAACGTCACATTTAGATGACTATTTGGTAAATCAGATTTATATTTCCGAGACAAATGGTCGCCGTTGTACAAAATCTATAAGTTCATCAGTGTTTTCCTTTAAAATGTAAATTTTTGAAATGCAGTCCACACATACATGTATGTGAAGAGGGGTGACCACAATAGTTCTAAAATTACATTAAAGTGAAAAGCTTCCGCAGACTTCCTTTGTTTCCTTGCTTTGAACAAAGAAGTTTACTCGAGGATGCAATGACGACATTACTCGTCATCCCCGTTCATCGAGAAGTATGTACCTGAAATCGAGATGATAAGAAAGAATATACATCATGACGTGCATGTTTCCGTCGATTGATTTTTAATTGTGAGTTAAGAAATATAACGTTCAAGATGTTCTATGAAGCCCGACATGTATGCGTTACATTTCTATGTCAAGACACAGGTTAACAAATTCATCCAGTGCAACTGTTTTTCCACCATTTATTTTATTTCGAACTAGCTCTATCAAAGAATGGAGAAAGGAAACCCGAAAGAATTAAAATCAGATTTATATAAAAGTGAAAAATTAGGGGACACCCGGGTTCGAACCAGGGACCTCTCGATCTGCAGTCGAATGCTCTACCACTGAGCTATATCCCCTTATACTTAGAACAGTATGTCCAGCCTACATGTTTCTAGTAAAATCTATATAATCCAGCACAGCTGTCGCTAAAATATCAGGATCATGTAACATTTCCTTATGTATAATCAGTACCGATAAGAAGAGTATGGCTTCATAGCGTAATCATAATCTAGCAAGGTAGAACGTCAGTGCCCAGAGTAGTACAGATAAGCTGGTTATTATAGTGACACAGAGACCGTAAGGTGATAAGAATTTATCTGTATCTTCAGAAATCTTCTTTATCGTGTTAATCCGGTTTCCTTAGCTTAATAATCATTAGAAATGATATCTGAAATATGTAGAATGTACATAACTTTTAACAGACACCTTAAAGTTGAATGATTGACTCCTTAACAGACGCGGCAGAATTCAAGCGTTGTTATAAAGATTTGTTTCCATTTGTGTGGATCATTTATATTAACCAAAGAAAACGTCAGAAAATGTATAGTTAACTGTTATCATGACTTTTCTATTCCTATAAAAAAAAATTAAAAAGTAGGTAAAAAGGGACTTGTCATGACAAAAGATTGAAATGTATCAGCTATGTTAGAAACTGGGTTGAGTAAAGTCATTTAAACAATTTGTTTCACGTTAAAAATGATATTTTAGATATTGTGGAACAAAAGCCATTTTTACCATTGAAAAGAACACCGAAAACCGTGGAGCTGCAGAAAGGAAACAAGCAATATCTTTGAACAAATGAAAATGAAAAGAAAGTGCAGTTCTCAGAGTTTGGTTTCCATGAATAAATGTCACAAAAGCTAATTCTATTCAAAACTGTTTTGCAGATTAATTGTCCAATGTGAATTAGATTGAAAACATGTTATCGCTTGTAAACAGCGCAGACCATATTTATAGTTTTGAGGTAAAATTTATAGTTATATGATACTCTGGCTGGATTAAGAGCGCAATTTTGACATTAAGAAAATGGGATTTACAAAACTGTATCTTAAAAAAAAAACTCTGTTCACACTCACATTTCTTTTTGAAAGCAGCTCATGAGTTAGATTTGAAATTTTGTTATATATCTTTCTATTTCTAGGTGATGTATGTCCGCCTAGCCGGCTAGTCCTGGAAGAATACGGATTCGATCCTTTAGGGGTGTTTGCGTATAACTATGAGTTTCTAGATCCTTCAGATATTCAAAATCCGAAAGTATTCAACAATCCAACCAACTGTAAAAACATCACAACAGCGGTACGTATTGAATATTTGCATCCTTTTTTATTACTGTCATTAGCATTGATAAAGAAAAGATTGAGAGAGAAAAAAAAAGAGTTTAAATGTAATGATTTAAATGCAATTATCCTTAATTTGTTATTCATGTTTCAGCAAAATGTCCATCGGAACCGTCTAGTTCACAGACATGTTGGCCTGTTCGTGGGATAGCCAATAAAGAGTGGATTTCTGTATCCCCAAATTGAAAAATTGAAAAAGAACGTGAATATGTCCAAAGTACTATGTGAACAAGATTGTTTTGCAATTTGTTTCTGTACGCGATTGTAGAATATCTGGACGTGACGCAAATGTCTATAATACAGTGTAATGGTTAATATCTAAGATAAAAAGACTGTAAGAAATATTGTTTTGTTAAATTAAAAACATAACTGCAATATGAATATAAATGTATTTTGTGTTTGAATCAGTTTTGTTTTTTCTGCAAGATTTGCTACAGCATGCCGTTCACCATTGTCATTATTTATAGAGTTATAGAGAAAATAAGACCGATTTATACTTAAAGTTCAATGAAGAAACGACATTAGGTTTAAAAAATCAGTTAAATATGTTAGTTAAAAAAAGGATGTGAATAATAACAGAATTTATATATATTAATCAATCAATTTGATTTTTCAGATTAAAATATTAGGGGACACCCGGGTTCGAACCAGGGACCTCTCGATCTGCAGTCGAATGCTCTACCACTGAGCTATATCCCCACATTTTAATCCAGTATTTCCAACCGTACATATTCGTAGTAAAATATAAATAATGCAACACAGCTGTTGAAAAAATTGACTCAAGTGGAAAGACAGGATCATGGAACAATTTATCAGAAATATCAATTAAATTGGCTGTCAAACTGAATCGTTAATGGGCTAGGTACAAATGTATCGGTAGATCAGCATAGATAAGCTGGTTGTTAGAAACAGCGACACTACGAACAATAGCGATAAGACATTCTTAACATCCGGGCTCGATCGTTTGGGACATCTGCTTGCTTATAAGAAACAGGAAACTTGAATGTTTGATTTTCCATATTTTTTATTTCCAATTTGTTATTGAACCGCCGTGACTTTTCAAGAATGCTATTTCATGCATACTTACATCATCATTATCCGGGTTCTACATTTTTCCTATAGTCAAACTGAAAGTAGGAGATGTGTGGAAGTGTTTCTGTGTACCAAATTGTTATCACAAACACAGCAAGTAAGTCAAGAGCGATATTTAAGATTAATTACCTCGTTTACGGGTCATAACAACGTCGGAAAGTGTTTGCTATCGCCTCTCCTAGAATATTTACGTCCCTTTGCTGTGATTTGGTTAACAAACTGGGTGATTTCACGCTTGTGATTTGGTTAACAAACTGGGTGATTTCACGCTTGTGATTTTGTTAACAAACTGGGTGATTTTACGCTTGTGATTTTGTTAACAAATTGGGTGATTTCATGCTTGTGATTTGGTTAACAAACTGGGTGATTTCACGCTTGTGATTTTGTTAACAAACTGAGTGATTTCACGCTTGTGATTTGGTTAACAAACTGGGTGATTTCCCGCTTGTGATGTGGTTAGCAAACAGGGTGTATTGTTAACAAATTGGGTGATTTAACGCTTGTGATATGGTTAACAAATTGGGTGATATGGTTAACAAATTGGGTGATTTCATATTTATCTTATCACTGATCCACGTTGGTATCCATGTAACAAATGAGATCACAATGGCGATCATAAAACAATCCGTAATCTTTATCAGTCTATAGTTTTCGAAACTTCACAGAAGTTGTGATATTCAGGGCAGGCTAATGTATACTGAATCTACCATGACATGTAAACACACTGGATGGGAGAAGAAGAGTTTTACTATCAAGTTAAAGAAACGTTCATCAAAGGAATATCGAATTTGCCACGGATATCTTATAGTTTATTTACTAGTTAGTAGTAAACGACCGATATAGAAAGGTCTGCAATGTCATTGATTTCAAGCTCAAAACGGTAATACGATAGACGTTACCAATTGGTAGTAAAAGACAACAAAGTACTGTTGAGTGCTAGTTTACCTGTCCTCGTGAACTCTTTTGTAAAACCAGTCACATATTAAAACAAACGCAGTTCAACCATGATAGGGACAGTTTGTGCTATGAGCATGTCAGTGAGCTGTACAATTGTGTCACCGGATCGGCAAGGTATGCTCCAAAATAGTTCAAAACCATAAATTTAATTTCATTAACAGGAAAAATGTCATATTAAGAGAACGAAGACTTATCGTCAATTTGATATAATATCCGGTAGCGAAAAGAGTGGTACAGTCAATAGTTCTGAACAAAAAAAAAAGATCAATACTTTGTTTGCGTTCTTCAAAATTCACATTATTGATTTCACTTTTAGAGGATAAGTTGTCACAATAAGACGATCCCGGTACTAAGAACGATAGTAACCACTTTAAATATGACTAACTAAATTACCTAACAGAGCAAACGATCAGACGTTTTGACTAGGATTCTTATTTCAGAGTCTATCACAATTGAAGCAGACCTTTCTATAGATTCTAGTTTTGAATAGGAAGGTCACAAGGAACAGTTTAAGTTGAAACCTTTTGTGATGTTCGTAATACAGAAAGAGCGATCGAATAAATATAGTTCAATTATAATGAACACATAATGTGTTTTCCCTGAAGTTTCCGTAATGTATCATTACATTCGGTTGGGCATAATGTGGTGCTGGTGTTCATGAGAACAATTAAATCTCCTTTGATTGGTCAAAAATTATAATACCTTTGTATGACTGGAACCTGTATCAAATAAATTTCCTGTCGTAACGTCTGTCTAGAAGATCAGTGCAAAACTGTACCATTTAGTATTCTTCACATTCCTAACTGTACGGTGTACGAAGTATAAAGTAATTTGAAGGGTGATACATTTTTCTCTACAATACCAACTGCCACGTTTCTTGTTATGAATGTATTGAATTGTTCAAATGGTTGACTGATAGATGACTTATTTGACTTGTAAATGAAACAAAAGTATGCATTACATAACTATGTTTTTTAAGAGTATAAAAAAGTATACATTTACAGGATTTTGAAATTTAAAACAGTTAAAAACAATAAAAATAGGGGACACCCGGGTTCGAACCAGGGACCTCTCGATCTGCAGTCGAATGCTCTACCACTGAGCTATATCCCCACATATTATCTTCAGTATTTCCAATCAATAGAAAAGCGATGTGATACCAACATCTGTCGCTGAAGCTGATTCCAGCAAGATAAAGTTATATTGTTCAAGCTCATTATGTATAAACATGTAAACCAACTGGTAACACAGAGCATTATGGCGTACTGGTCTGGCATATCGTCAGCTCCACTATCTTTACATGCAGATCACTAGAGAATAGATAAGCTGATCTAAAGGTAACTAACATAGTGATATATGCCAAGATGATTCAATATATCCTGTGTATTCCTTAACTGGCTGACAGGATTAATTGGCTAAATTATTTAATAAGCTAAACTTTTGTCATGTTAAAGAACTTGTACCACTGCAGGCAAAACACTAGAGAATGACATCTCCCGATATCGTATTTTACTGTGGCACACACTTCTTTTCACCGGGTAGGTCAATGAATAATTGGGTTTTTTTTATTTTAGATTTCAAGTTGCTATATATGATAATGATGGATCTGATTGATAAAACACATTTTGTAAACAATTCAGCATGCTGTTTTGCCCATTTGTTGTGTAGTCTTAACGAAATATCAGAAACTAGGGAAACTGGTAATTGACATTTTTGTCACATCGTCAGCAACTTGATGAAGACTCCAGACTAGTTTTGAATAGGAACATTTATGTTAAAACGTTTTGTGATGTAATACAGAAAGAGGAATCGAATAAATATCGTTCGATCATGATGAACACATGATGGTTTCCCTTAAGTTTCCTTAATTTATCATTTAATTCGGTTGGGCATAATGTGGTGTTGATGTTGAAGACTACAATTAAATCTCCTTAAGGAGTGAAATATCATATAACATTTGTAGGAATGTACCCTAGGTTAAAAAAATCCTACAAACGTTTTACTGTTATAACATCCGTCTGGCGAATCAGTGCCAAGATGTATCGTGTAGCTTTCTCGGTACTAATGTTGTACCAAGTATAAAGTAATTGGTATAGGGTGATACAGTTTCTCTAAATACGGAATCTCACAGTTTGTTTTTCGCTTATGTATAAATATTTGCACATGGCTAATTAATAAATTACACATTTGATTTGTAAATGCAAAGCAATGCATTACAGAATTTCTTTCTTTATGAGAATGAAAAAGTATAACATATACCGGCCTTTGCAGTTTAAAACATAGTTCACACCTTGCATAAGTAAAAAAACAAAAGGATAAAAATAGGGGACACCCGGGTTCGAACCAGGGACCTCTCGATCTGCAGTCGAATGCTCTACCACTGAGCTATATCCCCACATATTAACTCTAGTATTACTGATTCTTAAAATCTCTAGTAGGAAATAGAAAAGAAAGTCAATCCCAACATCTGTCGCTAAATTTGATTCCAGCGAGATACAATTATCATCCAACTGGTCACACATAACATTATAGCTTACTGATGTAGTATGCAAGTCATAACAGAGTAGATAAGCTGATCTAAAGATTCATGTAGTGACCTAGCAATATACACTGATGGCGATTCGAAATATCCTGTACATTCCTTGACAAGCTGTTGCATGATTCATTGGATACATTATTTGATAGGCTAAAGTTTTCTCATGTTAAACACCCTGTGCCATTGCAGGCAAATCACCAGCGAATAACCTCCCATGATATTGTACTGTAGCACAAAAATCTTTTACCAGATACATGTAGGTCAAGAAATAATTGGTTTTCAGTTTAGGTTTCAAGTTGCTATTTTTGATAATGATAGACATGATTAAACACAAAATGTATACATTTCAGCATGCTTAGTTTTGCCCATGTTTTGGTGTAATCTTCAACGGAATGTAAGAACGCATTCATCTTGTAATTCTCTTATCAATTCATGGTAAGAAGCTCTCACAGGTTTACGTTATTGTTGATATATAGATCCCAAGTTACTAGTGCTGGACCTTAGCTGTATGAAGGGGTAGAACATAACAATGGCAATATATTTAAGATCTATACTCAGCTGTTCCGTTTGCTAAAATTAGAATAGCTTTGAAGCAGTTGGTTAAGAATATCTGTAACTTCAGCGGGCGTTTGGTGTAGGATATTACTGACTTCAATGGTATTTACCCGTTTATGGCAAATTTACTTCGACTTCAATAAAATGTCAAGTGACCTGCGGGTTCTGGCTTAAGAAACAATTTGTGTCACATCATAAGCAACTTGAGGAAGACTCCAAGCTAGCTTTGAATAGGAAGGTCACACGGAATGTTTTTTGTAGAATCGTTTTGTGATGTTCGTAATTCAGAAAGAAGAATCGAGTAAATATAGTTCGAACATGATTATCACGTAATGGTTCTCTTAAGTTTCCATAATTCAGCATTACATTCGGTTGAGCATAATGCGGTGTCGATGTTCATGACTACGAATAAAATCTCCTTTGAGGAGTGGTGAAAAGTTCTATTACCTTTGTATGACTGCACACTAGATTGATAAATTCCTTGCGGATCTTTTACTGTTATAACATCTGTCTGGCGATCTTCTCGTTACTAACGGTGTACGAAGAATAAAGTAATTTGGCTGACACATTTTCGCTAAATACCGACCGTCATGCTTTTGTCACGTATGTATTCCACATGGTTGGTGTATAGAATACTGTAACGGATGCGTGCCTACAGTTCGTTACCAAGTTCTTTCTTGGACCCAGTAATTGTTNTATCTGATTTGTAAATGCAAAATAATGCATAACATTTCTATGTTGTATAAGAGTATACAAGAATCAAAACAGTTATCGGATTTTGAAATTAAAACAAAAATATTATTATATAGTTAAAGTTGGTTCGGACCAAGGACCTCTTGATCTGCAGTCGAATGCTCTATCACTGAGCAATATCTCAACACACTTAAAGTAAGAAAAAGAATAGAGAAATGTTACTAGCAAGGTATATTTGTGTTGATCAATCACATGCATTGACATATAAATCAACAGGTACCACAGATAATAAGCTAAACTTTTGTCATGTTAAAGATGCCTGTCATGTAATAAGTGAAACACACGAGCATAACCTACTCTGAATATTGTATTTTACTATGGCACAAAACCCCCTCTGACCTGGAACCTCAATTGGTTTGAGCGGCTGTGTAATGATCACAAGTCCAGATTTCAAATCCTGCTGCTCCCACCCATTTGTTTTCACTCAGAACATGTTGTTGAATTATTTTTAATTCTTCTATCTGTATTATGTTTTCATAAACATTTTGCAAGATTTATGGGTGTCTTTTCAGAGATGATTTATCAAAGCTATAACCATGCCGAAGAAAAAAAGATTTTCAAATGTATAGTAACAGGTTCTGGCAGTAGTATGGGAATTATTAAATGTCACACAGATGAAGGACCGTAGCATTAAATCACTTAACTGCCATCATTGATATTCTAGGCGTCACGCTCACTTGCGTGCTCTGCACCCCTTGAATATCGCATAGTAAATTGAAGGAACCCGGTTAGATATTTCGTAGGTCTCGGATACAAACATACTGACCATTCGCTAGGCTGATACTTGTAATTTAAAGGTTACACAGAAGCAATACTTGATTTCAACGCCAGTCAAATTTACCGTTTCGCGGCCTCGAGATGTTTTTGATGTACATCATAGGATCACACTAGTCTTTATGTCTCATCAACAGGGTGGCACAAACTCAGCCTTCGATTTTGTCGTGATATATTCCAGAGTAAGTGAGCGTAATCCCAGGAGTACCAAAGATGCATCGATGTCGAGTATTCGGTTTGTTTGATAAGCGACACCAGGTTAAATTCTGGAAGGAGATAAGAACATAAGGAAATGCAAGTCAAAATCACATTACCGGTAGGCTAAAAACATTCACCGTTGAATTCTGACAGACGCATGCTATCCTAACTTGGATGAATTTTCCCTGTATATTTCGTCAATATATTTCAAAATTATCTAAATTGTTTGAGATTCATTCTAACTTACTATCCAGAACAAACTATCAATTTTTGAAAGCTCTCGTGTTTATTAAACACACGGTTTTCAAATAGTCATTATACTGAGCGTTTGTTGTGCTATAGTATTATGTCTATGCGACGTGTTTCTATTTCAGTACAATCTTCATAGGAAAAAAGGTTTCCGTAGACATCTTGGTCTCTTTAAGGGGTTGACGTATCCATAATCAAATGTGTCACATTCCTTCAATAAATCTGTTTTCTATTCTACTTCTTTCCAAAGGCATACTGTCGATATGATCCTGTGTTCACCAAGTCTTTCGGAAATTATGACTTTTTTACATGTGTTTTACTTTTTGTATATTTATTTTGCCTTTATTATATGATGACATTTTAATCTTTCATATATCAAAAAGACGTTAAGTACTCACTAACATACAAATTCGAGCGCAGCTGGCGCAATAAGTAGTGGTCCGTCTACAATCGTCACAAGTTCGCTTGAACAACGTTATTTTCCCGGTGTAGAACTTCGCCAGGTCATTGAATACCTTCTTATACTGAAGCAAATTATTGGAGATAACACATGACAAAGATTCATACTAAATTCAACTTGCATTTTGTGAGATACCTATAATCGTGTCCAATCTAGAGGAGTTCAAGTGCCTCGCGACTACAGTTACGACACATTTAAACAGTTGATATATAGACATTGTTTCGCGAATTAAAATCTCACAATTAAAATTGTTTGAAGTTGAAATGCAGAAATAAGGATTTTTGGGATTTACACAATTTACAGGGCATTGTATTAACTATAAACAAAACGGATTCACTCTCTAAACGGGTAAACTCAGATAACGTATTATTAAGTATTCATAATGATTTTGCGAATTGTATCATGCGTACAATATTTTGTTTAAAATATTGACAAAACTATCTTATTATGGAGGTAAAAGAAGAAGTATAGAAACATTATTGTACAAATGGTTTCCTGAACAATGGCAGAATTCGTTGTAATTCGACTAAAGGATGATAAAACACCACAGGGACAGTATTCTACAATTACACTAACGGACGAGTCTGGACCCAGTTTCACTAAACTGAACTGGGTCCTGTACATCAAGTACAAAGTACATGTACTCTCACCATCTATCATATAGCTCCTTAACGAGGTCAGGTTATCTGTATTTTCTGTTTGTTTTTTGGTCAAAGTACATTTTAGCAATTGTGTTTACGTAGGCTAATGTTACATGCATAGCTTCATTTCATCGATACAAATCTCGTTTGAAGAAAAAATAAAGGATACTAATTCAATTATGATACTCAATGGACAGGTACAATGCAGACATATTTAAAAGTACTAGGTATCTGACGGAAAAATGGCTATTTAATAGAAGTCGAGGTTCATGGAGATATATTTAGCAATAATTTCCTTACTAACTGATGGAATACTTAAGTTATTGGTATTAATATCCAATTTTATAAATAAATATGACTGCTGTTGGTTGCTTTATCGGAAACAACACATGGACGGCCATAGTTCATGTCTTCCAACCAGGAAACACACATCTATTACCGTATTGCACAGATCGACCTTATCTAGAGACAGTGGCAGGGAATTCCAGGTACATGTAACCGATTTCGTATTTCACATTTTGTTGTTAGTGTATGGGTATTTTTACGACTAGTGATAACAATTAAATGAAGGTCTGCCACTGTCTCTAGATAAGGTCGAACTGTGCAATACGGTCATCCACTATATCGGCTGTTTACAGACACGTGTAATACCTTGGCTATGTCGGTATAGTTTTTGATACAGTATTGCAAACGTACAAACATCGCGACGCTCGACTTCCGTTTTACCGGAGATGTCTCAGGAAATATATTCTGTTTACTTTCCCGTTTTGCTTCTCGTTTTTTGGTCAAATGTGTGTGAAAACAATAAGACTTGCCCCAACCATGTTGAATACATTTATGACAATCGGTTCATCCTGGTCGTGTCCTTGGAGTTTTGTTCATGCTTGTTGTGTTCCGCTGTACGTACGTGCAGGTCCGATTTGTCCTTCCATTCGACTCTCCTTCCAGGACACCTTACAATACCCCGCTATAGGGGTCATGTATCAATACCAGTTCTTGGATACAAAGAAAATCAAGGACTCCAGAGTGTTCAAATCAGACCGAGATCTCGCTTGTAAGTGTAGGATACGACCCATCTACGCTGTCCTGACTAAGTCTGCGATGGAATGTAGGTTAATGCTAGTTGTGCTAACGACAGAGCGTTTTTACTCGCATAGAATAGGTATAAATATGATATTCCCATCATATTACATGTTTAAAGGAGATACATTGTATTATCTTGTTAAAACATAGTGCTGGGCACCACCTATGTGGATATTTTATTATTGAAGTGCGATGATTGGGAGAATTGCTTTTTCACATGCTCAACTTATTCTTAATATTGTAGTTTTTTTTTAATAATTTAATATTAGAGTTGACTATCTCTGATATAATACATATTATTAATGTCTGTTGCCCCTGTTTCATGAACGTTCCTTAAACCGACTGTTTTTCTTAATACGGAGATTTCCATATCTAAGGAGCTCCTTAGATTAAGGAACGTTCATGAAACGATTTTTAGGAAATCTTAGCTAAAGAATTTCTTGGAGATTTTAAGTCAAGGAAACATTTAAGTTAAGGAAACAGTTTCTTCCCAGTCTTCACCTGTCGTCACCTCGGGTTGTTTATGGGTCTGTGAGTTTCAGCCACTGATGTTACCTTCCGGACTGCGTAATCGTGTCAAGGTCGTTCTCAAAGTTCACGTCTACTGTTAAAACTTGGAATTAGATGAAGATTTTTATTTGTGATACAGTTGGTCAAAACATCTATATATAGCATATATAAATACGTGGTTCATGAAACATGTATGTGACCATTTGTTTACAACTAGTTCAATGTATGTGTACGTACATGTCTATAAATAGCGTCCCTCTGTTAAAGGCTGGTGACTATATAGGACATGTTGGTGGCTACATTGGACATGTTTATCTAAGCTGGTAATTAAGTGTCCGGGAAACAGGTCCGACGTTATTTCCTTGGAGGTCCTGACTTTGACCGGGAATCGATGCGACACATAGCAGCATTGTCATTCACACAAACAGGGAAATAACAAACCTTATACGAAACTGGTTCTTTTCTAACGTACAACTACAAAACATATTCCAACGCCCCCTCTTAGAGCAAAGGACAAGATAACATTTTTACATATACACCTTTCTCTATCTGTCCCTATATAAGAACAATAAGATAATAAATGCTATTTTCCTCATTCGACGGATAGATGACGTGTCCCGACTTTGAGTACTGCCTTTAAGTCGGTATAATGCCACAGTCAAAATATGAGTTTTTAGAACATAGATTTTAGCAATGTCCGGCTTCTCCTTTATGAAAGATCTATTTCTGATTCAATGTAATTTCCAAATGACAACGACATGTGAGTGTTTACAAACACACTGATGGCGGAAGGTCAACATCGTCAAGTAATCTAAGTACGTTTAGTTTGCACCGCTGTTAAAAAAGACGGGGCACTCGGGAAATAATCACTTGTATAATTGTCCTCATAGCAACAGTAGGTAGGACTACAGTCATGTCTGATGTATTGATGTCCCTCAATTTACAAGTGATGTTTAAGCGTTCTTCCTTCTCGTCAAATTATTTTGTAAATTGTGATACTTCATGAATAAAGAAAAAGCTCCATGTGACTTATATATTTTAGTTTGTTAAAACTTGCTTTTCAAGTGACATGTTATTAATGTACAAGATGCATGAACAATAGTTCAAAAATAAATTAGGCTGTTTCAATGTTGTAAGTAACTAGACAAGTAAATTAATAATGGAACACAATAATATGTTATAACAATATCAACTTTAGCACATTTTCTTGCTCTATTACGATATCAGGTAATTATACTGGTACACGAATGACATGTCCAGTGCTCTCTAGCAACACAAGTACGTACACTCGACTCATTGTGTTCGTGATTTCCTTGTACGTATGATGATAACAAGGAAGAAATAACCGCACTAAAATCTCCATACGATCACGTGTAACGTTGAAATACACGAAAGATAGGATCCCTATGCATCTAATCTCCTTCCGTTTCTAATTTTGTTCCGAACAGTATTGTATCGTTTTGTCACGATCTCACATTGCCGTGACTGGTCGCATTCTTCGCTCACTAATGGCAGGATACGACATGACAATTTCTTACTTTATCATCCTATTATTTATTTCTATGGGGGCGGAGATATCTCCAAACCACCTTTTTATTTTCATTCGTTTATTCATATTTGCAAACTAAAATACCTACGAGGGAGATGTATAATTAGAACTTGTCACTAGACTAGATATTATGTTTTTCAATCCACTTGGCAGAAATAATTTACTTTGGTTGATTATTGAAAAAATAAATCATGTTATTTCAATAAACCAAGATATCATGTTTTGCTAGTCATTTGTTTCTGAAGCGGTCATCGAACTGGTCGGTCAAACTGATTTGTCACTGACCTGTCATAAAGTACATGTCTGTGGGTCACGCGGATAACCGCAAGATTGACGTCACGAGTGACGTAATCATTTTCTTATCTGCATTTTTCGAAATTGTTTTTTATCATACGAGTTAGAAAAAAAATGAAATAAAAGAAGTGTGCTACTTTGTCTTGGTCAGCATTTCAGTCACTTTCATAGAATTCAATTCAAAGAATTGTTAACAATTTCCTCAGTATCAAAATATTGATATTTGATTATATCGGTGTCTAACACGAACAGTCACATCGGGGCCAGGACAAATATATGTATATGGGACAAGGAAATAATTACTACAGCGTAGACAATAATACAAAGCTGTCAAAATTCAGTGCGATCCGCTCCTTTATCAATATATATAAATAGGAAAGCACGACACTCGAGAGGAATGACGTCACACATATGTTTTCTATGAGGTATAAAATATATCTTTTACCTTTTTGTATAGGCCTAGACTTTGATCAGCGCCCAGTAAAAATGACACCTTCTTGCGGTTTTACACAGTTTATGGGAGTTTCATGGTTTTTTTAGTGATTTTTTTGGAACTGTACGGTATCGATCAAAATATTTTATTTCAGTGTTAAGTAAAACTATATCTTACTTTTACAGTTTTCGTTTAAACGGTCAAACCGGTGGGACCACTATTGTTCGTTTATTAAATAAGGTCGGACCTAGTAATCTGATGCTGCTTTCAGGCGAGCCTTGACAAAGCCTTGCAAGGCCATGCCCCAGGTCCTGTTCCGACACTGGTAGTGGGTAAAGGGGCATAACTCCAACAGGCTTATGGTTTGAAGTGTATTCCAAACATGTACAGCTGGTTACGACAATGTTACACGTTGTTCAACATTAACAATGTTATGTAACATATTGTAATCGCTTTCACACTACTATACAAGCTACTTTCAACAGAAATTGCTTGCATCAATTATTCTTGAAGAGTCTTACTGTCTATACGTTGAAATTAGCTAATCACAATCAAAAATTTAATAATCTATAGTTTTTTTCAGAGGAGGAAGGGTTATGCTTTGTTCATCAAGTTCATTGTTTGTAACTTTGTCTATTTTGGGACTATTCCAATGGCAGTCCTTTTCATCCATTTTTTTCTTTTTTTTTCAGTTTTGTTATCATTATAATTACTCCACTGCCGACCATTTGTGACAAGCCATTTGGGGGGAAAACCTATTTACATGCAACTACAAACTACCGTCTTCCATAGATTAACCACGGAATTAGATTAGTCTGTGGATTAACGGAGTGATTAACGAATGCATGTTTCTTTATTAAACCAAGACACGTTATTGAAATATATACACGAATCCCCGAGGGTATGCACATCACTATACAAGAACTATCATATCTCGAAAAGAGTCCCACTCTCTTTGAGAATACGTTGTGCAGTCATCTCGCGTACCATAAGCCATCATTTTATACAGCAGCTTAGCCTTATCGATTGCGATCAAGGGAATAGCCCCTGTACCCTAAGAATGGCCCCATAATAAATAGTGATTTTCTGCCAATCAAAATTCACAAATTTCTTTATCTGCGGCGACGAACCAGGAAGGGAAATGTGTGTGTCGTCGACTGTGTCAACGGGAGATAGAAAACAGGAAGATGATACTGCAGCACTTGGTGGCTCATCCTGTCGCACTTATTAATGCCTCATCCTGTAGCCCGTTCGTGTTAAGAGGGAAATTATAAACTTACTATTAACGATGTTAGCAGGAAAGCCCGCCGAGGGCGATGATGTGTATTCCGAGCCGTACAGCCAACTGGCTCCTGTGCAGACTGAAACACAACCATTCTCAACAAGTGGCTCACTTGAGCAGCCCAAAAGGAACTCTCAAACTCGTAAAGCTTATCGTAAAGTAACAAAGAATCGGTCCTCTGAGAACGCTGACAACCAAAACTTTTATTCGGAGGCCAAATGTTTACCTGACGACATGGGGAACAGTTATAGCGAACCTGTTGGGATCTATAACCCGAGTTCGGGATCAGTGACTGCGGGGGAGTTTACACCTGTCATTTCGGGGTTACCCGACCGTGACGTTACTCACGAACGTGAAGTGGTCTCGTATGACTTGGCAGAGTCTTCAGAGCCAGTGCCATCAAGACAACAGGTAAATAATTGACCTATCACATTGTTATGCATGTGTGGGTTTTTTCTGTCTTCAATTTTACAGGATTCGTCTTTAAATCTTGAGATATTCTTCATGTGATGTAAGTTTAGATAATCTCCTGTCAACTCTACAACATCACGCCACCGTGTTTACCTTCGTGCACCTCTGTACACGATCCCTGATGTTTATGTTTACTGCTGTGCTACCATGATCTACCGGAATTTGATACATATACTAGGCTATTGGTGTTTGAAAGTATTCCACGTGTCGTAAATTCTTTTCGACCTTGTGATTACTACATTGTTTACATGATCACAAGCTATGTGTTATCCATACAAGTCTGTTGTTAACAGTTTGACAAGTGCCAGACCTGATCATGCAAATGTTTAGGTTTGTACCAAGGATTTAACCGTATAGTACTAAACTGAATGTTTGTAACCCGACCCCCCCACCCGACCCCCGCTATACTGTATGTTTGTAACGCCCCCCACCCCCATATCTTTTGGGAGAAGGCCTCGTACATTGAGCTAAATCCATCAATGCATGTAGCGTAACAATGGTATCTTACACAATAATACTGATGTTCAACCGTAGCTACCTGTAACTACCTGTATCTACAAGATGTACAATGTATATAAATTAGTATAAGATAAAACAGAAGACTTTGTATACTAAATATGTGTTAAAGGTATTTAGTCCTCAGCCGACCCTAGGAACTGGCATGTCAGCTTTAATCAAGGGGTTTGATGAGGTCAAACAAAATAAGAAAGTTTAAGGGTTGTAACGCAAGTATTTTTCACAGTGCCTGTCATGTCTGGTATCTTTTTACATGGCTGTACATGTGTATCATGCATTTAATTTGTCCTGTGGTTATGGATTTTATCGTGTTTGTTTCTGACAGCTGTAATTAGGTTGTGTTATGACACACAGTTACGTGGTGGCTATATACCTGCCGTTACATCTAACATTGCCCCAGGCCTAGTGTCAATGTGACTCAAGACATGTATATATGTTTTACATATATATCTATACTGTCACCGAGCCTAGTGTCAGTGTGACTCGGTACATGTATGTTTTATATACTGTCACCCAGCCTAGTGTCAGTGTGACTGGGTACATGTGTAACCATATAAACTGGTAAACAAGAAACCTGCATCGACCTTGACTTTTCATTCAACTTTACACATGTATGTTTTATATACTGTCACCCGGCCTAGTGTCAGTGTGACTTGGGACATGTATGTTTTATATACTGCCACCCGACCTAGTGTCAGTGTGACTCGGTACATGTATGTTTTATATACTGCCACCCGACCTTGTGTCAGTGTGACTGGGTACATGTATGTTTTATATACTGTCACCTGGCCTAGTGTCAGTGTGACTCGGGACATGTATGTTTTATATACTGTCACCTGGCCTAGTGTCAGTGTGACTCGGTACATGTATGTTTTATATACTGTCACCCGGCCTAGTGTCAGTGTGACTTGGGACATGTATGTTTTATATACTGTCACCCGGCCTAGTGTCAGTGTGACTCGGTACAATGTATGTTTTATATACTGTCACCCGGCCTAGTGTCAGTGTGACTCGGTACATGTATGTTTTATATATACTGTCACCCGACCTAGTGTCAGTGTGACTTAGTACATGTATGTTTTATATACTGTCACCTGATTATGATGTATACTGTTTACTGGTACATGGGGTATATATGAATTGTACTTTATATGAATTGGTGCCGAAATCAGGGATAAACATGTACATGAACTGTTCAATAATTATCTAGGCGACATACTTACAGAAGAAGAAACAAATCATTTGTGGATTCAAATTAAAACTGAATTGTACATGTAGATAAGAAATGCTTGGATTTGTTTCCATTTATTCACTTGATTTTTTAAGAACAAGCTTCAGAAGCTACAAGCATGCATGCACAAGCAATCAAACACATTAATTCTATATATAGCTGATCATTTTTTGATTTCAATTGTATTCCTTTTCAAAGGAATTTCATTTTCCTTTTAGTTGTGAAATAGTTTTTTTCCTTATCAGGCATTCTTTATTTCCTTCAAACACAACAAAGCCAATGTTGCAGAATTTAATAGGGGAAGCTTTTATCTTGATCTGGTAACCATGCAAGACCAGTCAATGAATGAGTTAATAGCGTGATGAAAAGACATTAATATTCTAGCAAGCTGTCAAAGTGGTCGCGTAATTGTTCTCAATTTAAATTGTTTTGCCAAGTAGAAATTGTTTATTTTTTTTTACCCTTGAAAATGTGACTGAAAGGAACCTGTTTCCTAGCAAATGTTGCACTTTTCTGTGTCAAGATAGAAAAATTGTCAGATGAAATAATTAAGACTGACATATATATATCAATAATTTATGTAAAGGTGGCATTGATTGGACTGCAACTAAATCAATTAAAATTTAAAATGACTAATTGATGTTTACATTTATTAAAGATGCTTAAATTATAGAATGAATACTTGTTACCATATTTGACCAATAGTGTGCACCAGTTCTTCCTATCCTTTACCTTGCTTAGCATTAATACCTACCTGTACCATATTTGACCAATAAAGTGTCCCTTCCTTACAAGTTCACCCTGCCCTTTATCATGCTTAGCATGAATACTTACCATATTTGACCAATAAAGTGCCCCTAACTTACAAGTTCACCCTGCCCTTTATCATGCTTAGCATGAATACTTACATACCATATTTGACCAATAAAGTGCCCCTAACTTACAAGTCCACCCTGCCCTTTATCACACTAAGCATGACTACTTACATATCATATTTGACCAATAAAGTGCCCCTAACTTACAAGTCCACCCTGCCCTTTATCACACTAAGCATGAATACTTACATACCATATTTGACCAATAAAGTGCCCATCCCCTTACCAGTTCTCCCTATCCTTTATCTTGCTTATCATGAATTCCCACCTTCACCATATTTGACCAATAAAGTGCCCCTTCCCTACAAGTTCCTACTACCATTTATCTTGCTAATAGCATGAATGCATACCATATATTTGACCAATAAAGTGCTTGTTCCAATTACAAGTTCCCCACTTCCCTTTATCACACTAAGCATGAATACTTACCATATTTGACAAGTAAATTGTCCCATTTGTTACAAGTTTCCCCTACCCTTTATTTGAGAAGAACATCATTATCCTATCCCTTTATAAAGAGTCTATTCGTTGTGGCTATTTCTGGAGACATTTCACAGAATCCAGAGTCACTCATTTTTTCCAAAATGCTTGAGGCTCAGGGCACGAATTACGTAGTCATTCAATCATATTTCTGTTTCCTGGTATTATTTTTGGAATGGCATTATGAACATTTACACTTAACAATATACGGAGAGTTAATTTCTGATATCCCCTGTGGTTAATTATAACCCTGCTTTACTATATAGCACTAATAGTCTGTGCATGTGTCATGGGATTGGAAACCTCATATCTGATGTAATTAAACAACCAACATAATGAACACTCGTAACAGATAACTGATATCCCTTCACACCTCGACACAGTGATCTCCCTGAGCTGTCGATAATAATTAGCCAATACTGCACTTCCATACACGGTGGACCATTTTGTTTTTATGACAGCACAGAAGAGAAAAAAAATGTTGTCATGGTAAAAATACTATACATTATTGAAAACTCATTGCATTTTCAGTGCAACTCTTTGTATTTAAAGATCTAGACAATGCTGACACAAGGAGGCAATACAGATTACAGGGATACTTGTAGGGTTTTTCAGGCGAGTCCTGAATGTTGATTTCGAAATATTGACAAGTCCTATTAGATTAGATCTGTAAGAGATACATTTAGTGGCAGATCTCATAATGTGAGTAAATCTGACAGGAAATGCACAAGTCCAGTTAGTACTGTGTCCAATAATCACTAGGTTAGACTGAAACTAGTTTATATGCAAATCTTTTAGCATGGACTTCCACCCATTTAAAGTATTATGTGCCTATGTTTACAACATGAAGGAAGTTCTTAACTTTCCATAAATACTACCATATGACTTTTACACTGTTGTAAAGAAACCTGAAGTATACCTTAGGCCTACATCTAATGACATTGAACTCAAGCTCACTCAATTTCTTATTGAAATCTTGTCTGGGCTATACATTTTAAACAATGAAGATATTTTGATGAAACTTTTAACATGTAAATGTAAAACAATTTGTTTTCATTAAACATTGAATGCAAGTCATTTATCTTATAAAGCAGATACAAAAGTCGAAACAATATTGTTACCATACTTTCCCCGATACATTTCCATAATTTTGGACCTTAGCAGTTTCACAGAGTTTAGCCTGTACATGTATGTGCTATAAATAGATGAACACAGAAACTGGTCATGTTATGGCATTGTGTATAATGATGACAAAAGGATTGGATTACTGTAAGTTGTCACGATGAAGGAAGTAATTAGAATGTCTTGATCAATTTATTCGGCTGTTTCACCTTAATGCCACCAGGGATCACTCAATGCTATATACATATGTATAGAATCAGTCTGAATACTCTATACACGCACATAATATATATATATATAGGTGTATTGGTAATTACTAGTAATCAATATTAATTTGGAAAATCATTTACTGAAGCACAAAATCATATTTTCAATGAGCTAAGACCTGACCTTCAGTCTGGCATTGGATAGAACACTCCTGTATATATATACAAATGTAACTGACCATGTATGTTATGTTAATATTTAGCCAGAAAACAAAAATATAGAAGCTTTGGAGCTAGATCATATTCATGTACATGTACAGGTCACTTTGGTTATGTTTTCTTAGACTGTAAGGGTGTGTCCCCGATCCAAACGTCCTGATCATGACTCATCCCCTTCCACCCATAAAAATAACGCTTAGCCTCTTAGAATCACCCCTTTTTATCAGTGTATGTAGTATGTACAGTATACCAGCTAAAGATCCAATACAATTGAGTACTAGAAGGCTGGAGCCCCACCTAACACAACCAGCCTAATACCATACAGTCATAATGAGTTCGAAAATAATGAAGTCCAAATGTAGTGATGGATAATGAGCAACACGTCAGCTTGTCACTGGTATTTCCCCTGGTCCTACAACTGACTCCAATAAAACCTTAGGTTTGTACAAGTGGCTGCCTGCAACAACACCAATTTTCTAATTCATCATACCAACATTCAGAAGGATTAAAGTGTCTTATCTTGTTAGTTGGAAACTTAACCCCAAACACAGCGACATAATATATATAGTTAGGTGGCATATCTGTGGCCACCACATACTCCAGTAGTTAGTGCTGGACACAGTTAATATATAGTTAGGTGGTATATCTGTGGCCACCACATACTCCAGTAGTTAGTGCTGGACACAGTTATATCTGTGGCCACCACATACTCCAGTAGTTAGTGCTGGACACAGTTATATCTGTGGCCACCACATACTCCAGTAGTTAGTGCTGGACACAGTTATATCTGTGGCCACCACATACTCCAGTAGTTAGTGCTGGACACAGTTATATCTGTGGCCACCACATACTCCAGTAGTTAGTGCTGGACACAGTTATATCTGTGGCCACCACATACTCCAGTAGTTAGTGCTGGACACAGTTATATCTGTGGCCACCACATACTCCAGTAGTTAGTGCTGGACACAGTTATATCTGTGGCCACCACATACTCCAGTAGTTAGTGCTGGACACAGTTATATCTGTGGCCACCACATACTCCAGTAGTTAGTGCTGGACACAGTTATATCTGTGGCCACCACATACTCCAGTAGTTAGTGCTGGACACAGTTATATCTGTGGCCACCACATACTCCAGTAGTTAGTGCTGGACACAGTTATATCTGTGGCCACCACATACTCCAGTAGTTAGTGCTGGACACAGTTATATCTGTGGCCACCACATACTCCAGTAGTTAGTGCTGGACACAGTTATATCTGTGGCCACCACATACTCCAGTAGTTAGTGCTGGACACAGTTATATCTGTGGCCACCACATACTCCAGTAGTTAGTGCTGGACACAGTTATATCTGTGGCCACCACATACTCCAGTAGTTAGTGCTGGACACAGTTATATCTGTGGCCACCACATACTCCAGTAGTTAGTGCTGGACACAGTTATATCTGTGGCCACCACATACTCCAGTAGTTAGTGCTGGACACAGTTATATCTGTGGCCACCACATACTCCAGTAGTTAGTGCTGGACACAGTTATATCTGTGGCCACCACATACTCCAGTAGTTAGTGCTGGACACAGTTATATCTGTGGCCACCACATACTCCAGTAGTTAGTGCTGGACACAGTTATATCTGTGGCCACCACATACTCCAGTAGTTAGTGCTGGACACAGTTATATCTGTGGCCACCACATACTCCAGTAGTTAGTGCTGGACACAGTTATATCTGTGGCCACCACATACTCCAGTAGTTAGTGCTGGACACAGTTATATCTGTGGCCACCACATACTCCAGTAGTTAGTGCTGGACACAGTTATATCTGTGGCCACCACATACTCCAGTAGTTAGTGCTGGACACAGTTATATCTGTGGCCACCACATACTCCAGTAGTTAGTGCTGGACACAGTTATATCTGTGGCCACCACATACTCCAGTAGTTAGTGCTGGACACAGTTATATCTGTGGCCACCACATACTCCAGTAGTTAGTGCTGGACACAGTTATATCTGTGGCCACCACATACTCCAGTAGTTAGTGCTGGACACAGTTATATCTGTGGCCACCACATACTCCAGTAGTTAGTGCTGGACACAGTTATATCTGTGGCCACCACATACTCCAGTAGTTAGTGCTGGACACAGTTATATCTGTGGCCACCACATACTCCAGTAGTTAGTGCTGGACACAGTTATATCTGTGGCCACCACATACTCCAGTAGTTAGTGCTGGACACAGTTATATCTGTGGCCACCACATACTCCAGTAGTTAGTGCTGGACACAGTTATATCTGTGGCCACCACATACTCCAGTAGTTAGTGCTGGACACAGTTATATCTGTGGCCACCACATACTCCAGTAGTTAGTGCTGGACACAGTTATATCTGTGGCCACCACATACTCCAGTAGTTAGTGCTGGACACAGTTATATCTGTGGCCACCACATACTCCAGTAGTTAGTGCTGGACACAGTTATATCTGTGGCCACCACATACTCCAGTAGTTAGTGCTGTACACAGTTATATCCGTGGCCACCACATACTCCAGTAGTTAGTGCTGGACACAGTTATATCTCTACTTTTTTACCGATTAATGTGCACATGCAAATTCTAATGTTTTTCCTCCTGAAGACCATATATATCTGGCTTATGTACTGATGTTTGCACTTCTGAAATAATTTGATATCAGACTATATCGTTCCACGCTCATTTTGATTATACCGGTACACTGAGTGAGCACTACAATGGATTTAAACTCTGATCAAATACAAAGTGTTTATTTTTTACTCAGCAGTAATTAAGTAAAACCAGGTGTAACCAACACAAAATTGAGCATTACAAAACGTATTTGGCCTGGCAACTTATAAAAATTTAATTTAAGAGGAAAGTTCCTCATCATCAACAGAATCAGACCAGAAGTCAAAGAATTTATTGTTTACTAAGTAATGTAAAAATCTGTGTTTGAAATTTATATATCATGACATCATGCCTCATTTATAGTGCCTTCTGGTGTACATGGCATTTACTGTATTATATATCATTATACCAGTACTGTAATAACACATTAAGGATCAATTATCTACATTATACACAAACAGGATAGGAATTAAGGCCACACTTATAGGAATGTGGTTTAAGTCCAGGCCAGTGCAAGCTGTCATATATAGCAAAATGGATGAAGGCTAGGCCGATAGAAAGACTATGGATATCACTACTAGACTGGTATATGATAGAAAGACTATATATATCACTACCAGACTGGTATATGATAGTAAGACTATGTATATCACTACTAGACTGGTATATGATAGAAAGACTATGTATATCACTACCAGACTGGTATATGGTAGAAAGACTATATATATCACTACCAGACTGGTATATGGTAGAAAGACTATGTATATCACTACTAGACTGGTATATGATAGAAAGACTATGGATATCACTACCAGACTGGTATATGATAGAAAGACTATGTATATCACTACCAGACTGGTATATGATAGAAAGACGATGGATATCACTACCAGACTGGTATATGATAGAAAGACTATGGATATCACTACCAGACTGGTATATGATAGAAAGACTATGGATATCACTACCAGACTGGCATATAGATAGAAATACTATGGATCTCTACTAGACTGCAGATATATGATAGAAAGAATATTGATATTGAGTTCATGAAAAAATAAAGTAACTTCATGTGTATTGGTACTGTTTTAGGTTTATTATACATGTGTTTGTGTATGTATACCCAAGTTTAAAGATGACGATGAGAGATAAAATAATGTCATTTAATATACAACACTTAAGATGGAGCCAGACACCAACTTGTTTTCTTAAGTCACAAAATTGAGATCCTTCAAGTGGTTGTTTAAAAAAAGACAGTGAAACACTTGTCCTCAGCATTACCTATAGGGTATTGAATATTTTTTAGCGAGCCAGTTATATAGTACCTCTTTGTCTCGATCTTCCTCCATTCAACTTCCTTATCCTTCCTTCCTTCAGCTCGATGTCTCAATTTCATCTCCTTCCTCCCTTCAACTTCCATTTCCTTTATCCATTCAGCATCCATATCTTTCTGTCCCTCAACTTCAGACAGGCTTAAACATGTACCTGAACAACACACAAAGCATCACATACAGTATTTCAGATTGGCTATAAGCTACCAGCCCCTAAGTTTTTATAATGAATTTCCCAGCTGCATTTTACTACTACCCGCTGGCTTATATTATCTACCCCTAGTTTGAGAACTAGAATCAGACAAAGTGATCATAATTATTAAAGTTCATTTTTTTCTAAAAAAATCAATATTCTGGAGATGGGGACCAGCGTAGCTTTCACTGCAGTGTATCAAATTTAATGCTGACAGCCTCATAACATCAAATGCTATAGCGTAACATCAAATGCTATGGCGTAACATCAAATGCTATAGCGTAACATCAAATGCTATAGCGTAACATCAAATGCTATGGCGTAACATCAAATGCTATGGCGTAACATGTTATGCTATAGCGTAACATCAAATGCTATGGCGTAACATCAAATGCTATGGCGTAACATCAAGTTCTAAGGCGTAACATCAAGTGCTATGGCATAACATTAAGTACTAATGCGTAACATCAAGTGCTATGGCGTAACATCAAGTGCTATGGCGTAACATCAAGTGCTATGGCGTAACATCAAGTGCTATGGCGTAACATCAAATGCTATGGCGTAACATCAAATTTCCTAAGAGGTTTGATTGCATGAGAGTCCATTTACTTCCCTGTACTCTAACATTCTTATTGACTTTATGATAGTATACAGCAATTAAAACAGAGATGAGGGGGCTCATAGACTCTCGCACATCTATGACCAAGTATTAAACAAAGCGTAGCCGAATCAAGTCTGTCATTTCAGTACATATATATATAACAAGTAATTGCACATACGCTTACAGCGTAGCCGAATCAACATCATTTTGCTTAGACAACTCGTACCTATTTTACACATTTGTGTGCATACCGTACTAATCATCGAAACGTCCCATATAAACACTTACTGGTTGTGCTACATGAATCTTTTCAGAAACAATTGTATACATATCAATTACATTGATTTACAGTAAACTGCGTATCGATACAATCTTCAGTTTCTCTAACATACATATATGACCTTGACTTTCTGTACATGACCTTCAGTTTCTGTAACATACATATATGACCTTGACTTTATGTAACATACATATATGACCTTGACTTTCTGTACATGACTTTCTTTAACTGCACCACTTACAAAATCTAAAAGAAATTGAGGGTCTAGTCTAGACCTGCTGATGTGGTATTTATAAAGACTTGTGTTGGATGATGCTGATGTGGAGACTATATTTATAAAGACTTGTGTTGAATGATGCTGATGTGGAGACTATATTTATTAAGACAGGTGTTGGATCGGGTGTCAAGGATGTGTTACAGCTGGCAGTATTTAATGCCAGAAGCCACTGAACATTGAAGTGGTAAGAAATGCGTCATCTACACAACACAGCTTATGACTAATGTCTGGGCATCATGTATGAATGTACTAGTTAATTTCATTGCACGATTGTTGCATATCGCAATTATGGGCAAGAGATAGCGTAAGAATGACTGATTCCTTTTTATCAGGAAATTGAAACATATTGTGTGCAATTAATCCCACCAGACGTTAAAACCATAACTTGAAAACACTATAGCAAAATTATAGGTTATCATATTTGTACATACAAACCATGCACAACAGAAATGCATTGTTTTACTATGGGGATCTTTCTTAATCCATAATTATCAACCCAGAGAAAATGTTTATAAATAAAGAAATGCCATTGTATTTCTCAATTTTGTTTTTGTATCAAACTTTTCTAACTTTAAAATTTCTAAATGTTTACCTTCTGTATGCAACATATATAGTGTGCTATATAAATAATGTACAAGTATTTTGGATTTTCCCAGATTCAACTTGGAAACTCAATCCTCTTCATAAACTTTTCTAAGACTAATGGCTTTATATGCTAAGTATATATAACAATTGGTATAGGATTTTTGATATTATTAGATATGATCGTGCATGAAGATATTTCAAACTTTAATTATTTTGAAAACTTTTTGTACGGGAAGTTTCTACTTAATTTCAGCAATTAAACACTTCCTCCAATTCATTCCTGTTTTAAATGTAAAATAATCTTATAAAGTATGATCAATTACGTTATAAATAAATCTGGAAATTTCAAAGCAAAGCTCAACTTGAGTGCTGTTATACTTTTGCTCCTGTGTTAACATGACAGATAGCTATAGACATTTACCTCCCCCCCTCCCCACACGCCACTCTCCCTCTC